>NW_007729695.1:28303-100677 GCF_000696425.1 Galeopterus variegatus
AAAAAAAAATTAATAATTTAGAAACAGTAAGAAACACAGAAGTTATTGCTATAAGTCAAATTACTGACATAGGAGAAAGGCTTGAACTAATCATGGAGAATAAAGTTAGAGAGATATCAAAGCATTTAGAGATGAACTAATAGATACGAATGATAGACAAATATGATCCAACATAAAGACAACTGGTGTACTTGAAGTAACAAACCCGATGAATAAACAGAAAAATGAAAGCAAATACATAATGCATGAGACATTCCTTGAAACTAAGGGTTAAAAATAATAATAATAATTTAAAAAAAAAATTTTAAACTAAATATGCAGCTCTTTTTCCCTCTATTTTCCAGAAAAGTTTGATGCAGAGCACTCTACACTGAGCATAGCCCAGGTACATCATTAAAATTCAAGGATAAAGAAATAATCTTTCAAGTAATCATCCAGAAAGGTAAATCATGTACACTGGGGAAAAAGTCAGACTTCTTCATAACAACAGTAAATGCCAAAGACAACGGAGTAATGTTCACAATGTCCTGAAGAAAAGTAGGCATGACCCAAGAACATCATACCCAGCCAAGATGCCATTTGACTAGAATGGCACTGGGTAGACTTTCTCAAACGTGGCAGAATTCAGGAAATATGACATTCATAAACATTTATGCTTAAAATATTAAAACATAAATTAAAATTAAGAGCATAGAAATAAAAACATCCAAGTTTTTAAATGCTCATAAGCATTAAATCCAATTAAATATTGAGCTAAATAACTGACCTAATTGAACTAAGAGAACTAGGAAATTACGGTTACAGAAAAAATGTAAATGTTATATTTCTAGAAAATATAAAAATACTGAAATTTGGTAAGAATTGGGAGAAAGTTTGAGAATTCTGTCTAAGATTGAAACATGTAACCTAAAATTATTCTGTTTATTGTTTTTCTAAATTTATTTTATAGATCTGAGAAGAAACTTTTAGTAAATAATTTATCTTGTCTAAAGAAACATTTATTTGAAGTCCAACAATTCTCTGTTCTTTTTCCTTCTAAATTCAAGTAAAATTATACTGTTTACCTTAACATATCTTCTATAACAGGGTTTCATCTTATTACAGTATTTCTATTTGATCTGTGTGTGTGTGTGTACATATGGACTTTCTCTATATATAGACTCTAAAATGATATTCACCTAATGTTAACAAGGACTTTTTTCTGGGTAGTAGAATTTGGGGTGAATTTTTTTTTCTTCATCTTTACACTCTTCTCTATTTTTGATTTCATTATAATGAACACAAAAATAACAGCTTCTTTTAAAAGCATAAGAACATACCAAGATGATAAATATTTAATTCAGGGAAGAGAAAATATGGATACTGCTATTTTTTGTACATTTCAGTATTGTTTAAATTTTAAAGAAATACATTGATAAACAACTTTCTAGTTGTTTTTATTGTTTTGGGGTTTTGTGGGGAGTGTGTTATTTGATATTTCCTCTATGGTTTTGTGGGTTTTGATTTTTTTTTTTTTTAAAGTGTTGCCCATCCCTAGTTTAGATAGGGATTCATTTAGGAGGAAAAAGAAGCAACATCTGCAAACTGCAGGTTAAGAATCAGTCAAATACATGCTACTTTGCTTACATTAGCAGGAAGAAAAATTGGTTCCAGAAAGCTGATATCTGAAAGAATAGCATTTTATTACAAACTAAATCGTAATTGGGAACATAAAACAAATTCTTCCAGTGAACAGGTACACTTACATAATAAGCATCTCCCAGATACTTTGTCTCAATATAGGTTAGTGGAATTCTGCACCATAAATCCAGTGCCTTCCCCTAAAAGGAAAATGTTTATGGGCCCCCAAAATCCACCATGCTCTGCATAGAGAGAAGTACCAATCACAGATGAAATTGAAGCACATGTTTCTAGTTGACATAATGTAAAATTTTTAAAAGCAATGTTATATATATAGGATGGGGGATAAGAGATAATAGAAATATCCAAGATGGGTTAAGCTAACCATCAAAATTAAGTAAAAACCTTCAAACTCTCAAATTAAAGAATTAAGAAAAAAAATGTTGTAGCAGATATTAGTTCATGTAACTATAAGTCATTTCCAAAAAACAACTCAAAGTAGCGTATCTTCAGTTTACAGATTCAAATTGTGAATTTACACACACAACACGTGTTACGAACTTGGTCAAACTGAAAGCTCACAAACGTACTTCATACTGGCCCCTCTGAGTTTAGTATTTGCTTTTCCATCATTTTGGAATATTGCATTAGTTAAGGTTTTGTATTTTGTTGAAGCAATTTTAGAAGGCACAGAAGGGAGGAGTTAGTGGGTTTAGTGGTTAGACCAGTCTTTAACATTGTCGAAATAATTATTTTCTCACAAAGCATGTGTGGTGCCAAATGGAGCAACCAAGATGTCAAAAATATTTCACAACATTGAAGTTTCTCTTCGTGAATCTCTGGGTACCAATGACTTGTTTCCTACATCCTTAGAGGAGCTCAGGAATGCAGCTCAGAGTCCAAGCACTCGCTGCCTTGATTCTTTTCTAAAAGGTGGTACACCATGTTCCTCTGCGTCAACGAGGTGTTTTAAGTTTTCTCTTTCACATACAATCACAGCTATACCACACAGACAGGGGAGACAGAACAGGACAGACTCAGATGCCAAACAGTTACAGGGATTCTGCAGGAAGCAATTTAACGACCACAAAAATGTCCTTGGGCCTCTCCCTTACAGAGCCATGCTGACCCCCGAGGTACTCGCCTTTAATCTCCCTGGGCTCCCACCTCTCTAAACAGAATTCTAGCTCGCCTGTCTTCTCATTAGTGACCTTTGCACTTCTTAGCACCCCACCCCCCCCTCCCTGCTTCCAACTGTGTAACTGAATATATTCCCGTTTTAATGCCTCTGGCACCTCATTTTTAAAATTAGAACTGCTTTGGCTTTTACTTTCTTTCCACTAATTTCTTTTTTAAAATGAAATAAAATGAGGCCCTATGCAAAGAAAAATGCATGCACATCTGAGCAAATATCAAACTCACACATTAATCTGAGAAAATCAGAAGGAGCCTCTCCTTTAACAAATAACCCATGTAATGACATGGTTTGCAGGGAAATCCAGTAGTTTTGTTCCTAAACTCATCATATTATACATGCCCAAATGTGAAATATCTTTGGAGAAGCATCCTGCTGTGTTCTGCGTGTATACCCATATGGTTGTTTTAGGATAAGTAAAAAATGACTCTTTCTCTTTAGATGCGTGAGGAAATATCAAATGTCCCTGAAGCTTAGAGATCAAAGCAGAACCCAGGCCAAAGCAGGAGTTGGGCAGTGAGGGGAGAGAAGCAGTTTTGGGTTTAGGGGTCTACAAACTTTTTCTGTAAAAGGCCAAAGGGTAAAAACATTTTAGGCTTTGAGGGCCATAAGGTCTCTGTCACAGGTGTTCAACTCTGCCATTATAATACAAAAACTGCCATCACCCAGTAAGTGAGCATGGCTATATCTCAATAAAACTGTGGACACTGAAATTTGAATTTCATACAATTTTTACAGGTCATGACATATTCTTCTTTCGATTTTGTCAAACCACTTACAAATTTAAAACCGTTCTTAACTTGTGGGTGGTGCAGAAACAGAAGGTGAGCTGGATTTGGCCTGTGGGCCACAGTTTGCCAACCCCAGTTCAGAGGAAACCACATACCAGAAGGAAGGTGAGTCCTCCCATCCCACGGTACACAGGTGCAGTGATTTCTGTCAACAACGTGCTTTCTCATACTCCGCCTCATGCAGTCCTCATCACAATCTATGAGATACATGTTATCTTCACATAATGGAGAGGAAGCTGAGGTTCAGAGAAGAATAGAATAATCATTCATTCATTTAGCAAATATTTGAGTCCATTACCAGGTACTAGGCTTGTGTTAGGCCCTAGGGACATGGCAATGACTAAAGCACAGTTTCTAATGGCTTAGATACTACTAGGACAAACCAGTATAGTCCAGGTAATTGCAAAACAGTGTATAGGCTATAGAGAAACATATAGGAAGCACTCAACTCAGTTTGGAGAATCAAGAAAAGCATTCTGGAAGAAGTGACATCCAGCTCAGCTGAGAAACAGGTGAAAAGAAGAAGAGGAGGAAAAACTGTTCCAGTTATAAGGAATAACATGAGCAAAGATGCAGAGGTGAGAGAGTGAGCATCACACATACAGGAACTTCAAGTTATTCAGTAAGTTTGCATCACAGAGCACAAGAATATGTATAATGGGGCGGGACAAGAGCAAAGGAAATGCCATTCAAAAAAGGTGAACAGGGACCATTTTATGTGACGTTTAAAAGGGTGGCTTTGTCTTACGAGCAATGTGGATGGAGCCAATGAAAAGAAGTAAGCAAAGAAGTGATATGGATCAGATTCACATTTCAGAAAGATCACTCTGGCTAAAGAGTGGAGAATGGATTGGAAGAAAGCGTGTCTAACCCTCTTATTTTACAATCAAAAAAGTGTCCCCATCATAAATAATATGACTTGCTCAGGTTCAATGAGCTGGTGAGTCACTAAACCAAGTCTGCAGTTCCATATCCAGTGCTCTCTATCCACCTGATCACAGGGCCCTTCCACACACTCAGAAGTACACAGCACATAGCAAAGTCATAAATATAACCATCCGCTTATTTTGGTAGAGAATGGTATTTAGAAACCAAGACGTAGTCACTGGTTGTGTTCAATGCTACAGAGATGTCAACTGTTAGTGCCTTTCAGTCAACAAAGCTAGAAAAATAATCACAACGCCACATTCCCATTGAGCTAATATTATGTGGATGAAGATCTATATTGACTTCTCAGTCAGGGCCTAAAAATGCCAAATTCTCTGCCAAAGAAGATAAAGTCAAAGAGCAGGAATGTTTAGGAGAGAAAATAAAGTCAGTGGTGATGCCATTTAAAATTTGCAAACTGAGTAGAATTATAGTGGGCCTAGTGTTTATAAAGCCCCACGGGGATTCTATAACAGAGGGTGAAGCATTTTATCATTCAACAAAGAGGGATAATAGCTAGGGGTTCTGAGTAGATAATCATAATATTAGTAGGGAGAGGCTACAATTCTGGCTTTTTGTTGTTGGTGTTTTGTTTTGTTTCAGAGCTCAGCACATGAATGTCATGGACATAACAGACTTAAAAAAAACACACCTTAATATTGCTTAATACAATCTCTATATTTTATATATATTTTTATCTTTAGGAATTTTGGTCTTTCAGGATTTCAACATTTAGGATTCTGATTATGTCCCAAGCCCAGACCTAAACTCCCACTCAAAACTTCCTTCCACTTTAACAAGTGACTTTCAGACTATATTCCATAGAGTCTCGGGGATTTGGAGAGGTGCCTAAAGGAGAATCTGGGCAGACAGAGCTTCAGACCTTCTCTCTTTACTTTTCTATATGTTATATTTCTTTTGAAGCAAGAGCACCACTAAATTAAAAAATAAAAAACTGAAAACCATTGAAAACTATTTCTACCATGCTATCACTAGGAATGAAATCACTAGCAAGCAAAGGACAGGACCATATACCTTGATACCTTGATGAAATGAAAATAGCTTATGAGAAGTCAGGTAGTTGGTCTGAAATAAATGAAGCCAATCTTGTCTCCCCATCTTTTCTATTGATACGATTTTCTCAGGAAGCTCAGTTTAGAGGGGCAGTAGGAAGCCTAACACTGAGAATTGGTCCTCAGCAAAACTGCAGTTTCCAATCTTCACAACACCCACTTTCACCACTCCTTCACCACGTAAGTTTGGTCACCTTCCTCACTTAAAGGAGATGGACCAGGTTGTATCAACTGCGTCGAATTCATTCCTTGAGTGCCTACATGTGTGATTGGCCCAGGGGTTGACTGTAGAATATCTCGTCCCACTCTGGAATTTGCATCTGGAAAAGCTGAAGCTTGGGGAGAGGCCAATTGTTAATCCAAAGTGGAATTTCATGTCCCTTGTGTCTTTGACTTGTCAGCCTCCAATTTATCGCTTACAGGAATATCATTTTTATTTTCTGGGCCCAGAGAGTCAGAATATGTGTAGGAGATGTGAATGCAGTCACATTAAACGAGCAGATGATTTTCCTGATCAGCTAAATTGAACTTTAGTGGCCTAATGATTTTTTTCTTCATATGTATATTTATATATTACTGTATCAAAACACATTTTAACCGACTTCACAGCTCATATAAAGCTTCAGTTTACAGTCCTTTATATTGTGGCATAATGATTTTGAAAAGCTCTTTGCAAAGTTAATTTACCAACAGAGCAGTGTTCAGAAGCAACCTTTTAGTTTATAGTGCAATTATGCTCCTGTTTCCCTACCCCATTGTAACATTTGGGATCAACTGCTTCTGTGTAACCACACTTAAAGTGTAAAACTAGAAGAGATTAACTTTCTTCCATTCTGAAAATTAATCCTTCACTTTAAGAAAGGATTTATGCTTCTGAGTCATACAAAAGCCAACACCCTCTAGCACTTAGAAGAAACACCACAAAAAGAATGAAAACATCAGTGAATCAATTTCCCTTTCCGCACAGATCTGAGAGGTGAGATAGTTCTCATGTTGGCCAAGAGGCTTCCGGCTCTGATGAGCTGAATCAGCATGCTGCAAATTGTTCTAGACGGTTTTTGGACATGTAGTAGCTGGAAGAAACTGAACTGGGTCAGGCTAACTTTTGCAAGGTGCCTTAGGATACTAAGAGATAAAAGGCAACCATAGCTCAATTCTGTGGCTCTTGCGATTGTCTGTGGTGTGGGGGAAAACGATAGCAGGGTGACCAAGTATACTACCCTTTCTTGCCTTTTTAAAGTTCTGTTACTAACATGATTCATGGGTGTGGCAGCCATGGAAGGTGCTGCTCAGATCTCCCTTTGAAAGAAAATCTTTGCTGAGCTGTAGTGATCATTTCACTGTGCATAGGTCTATCAAAACTTCATGTTGCACACCTTAAATATACACACCAAAAAAATAATAAATTAAAAAATAAAAACAAATTTTTAAAAAAGAGAATATGCGGTGAGAAGTGCAGTTATCTGCCCATCTGCAGCTGCCACAGCTTTGGGATCCATTGCAGTATTCATACCTAGGCCATGATTTCCAGAGCTGCTCCTGGCCAATGACTGAGCATGGAGTGGGGGAACTGGGGTAGTGGATCTGCTAAAGGTAGACGTTCCTGCCCAAAGGAGGAATTTCTCCAATGGGAAGTAGTTGCTTTGGGGCTCCGCATCAGCCTTGCCAAGACTTTCTAGGAGCTGCCCCACAGTCTGAAGCTCTACCTACCCAATTCTTCCTTCCTGCTCTCCCTGCACAGATGCCAGACTGGCATCATGGACTGAGGCTCACAGTACCTACTCCTGCTCCCTCTGCCCTTTATCCTTCTCAGGCATTATCTCCCAGTAATGTCTACTAGGTGTCTGCTTCCTGGAGGACCTACACAGAGGCAATAGGGAAGCAGCAGGTCTTTTTACCCTTACCCCATCCCTAACCTCTCCTCCATAAGCTGCCTTGTCTTTCTAACCGATGCAGGCTTTCCCCCTCAAGTGGCAGCTGCGGTCTTCAGCAGTGTTTACCCTTGGCAGTCATGTGGTCTTTTGCTATCTATTCTCCCAACAGAAACACCAAGCCTAAGCAGATTGCAAACAGCAAACATATCCTTATGAATTGAAAGTAAATATAAAAAACCAAGGAGGTGCTGAGATATTAGGATGTGAGACCAAATTCTGCCCCAACCGGAGATTTCAGAAATGTGTGTTTATTCTTACTTGGAGGAGGAAGTGGCAGATATCCCAAATTTCAAAATAACTTTCTCCACATAATTTTCATGATAGAGAAAAAATTAATACAAAGGCATCATGTTCCCTTTTCAACTCTCCTGCCTACCCTCAAATTACCAGATCACTCGGCAAGTAGTAGAATGGATTCACCTGTTTTATTTTGTTGCTCTTTTTACCTTCATAAATCAGTAAAATAGTCAGAAGTTGGGAGAGGGAGGAAGTCAGGGGAAATAAATATGAATGAATTAAATAAGCCAAAAATTCCTTGATCAGTGGTCAATCAAGTAATTGCTACAATTTAGAATGATTCTTGTCCTGCTTTAATTTTTCTAAGTCATCTACCCAAGTTATCTATGTTTTGCTGACATCATTTTAATTGCCAAAATGAAAAAGACCTAGAAAATTAAGAAAGATAGTAAAAAGTGAGCAACTGGTTGTGACTGAATTGCCTACCAGGAGTCAAGCAGAAAGATTGAAAGTCTCTGAAAATTCCTAAGGTCAGGAAATTAATTTTTAAAAATTAAAACGGGCTGAAATCCTATCTATTTACGACCACTAAGTGTATGGATTCTGGTCATTTTAAATTGAAACATAAAAGATGAGTTACCCCAGTCAAATCTTATTTGTCTATCCCGTAGGGATTTTATTCTCAGCAAACCAGAATCCATTCAGCACTGAATCCATTCTCTCTCTCTCTCTCTAAAAATTAAAACGGGCTGAAATCCTATTTACAACCACTAAGTGTATGGATTATGGTCATTTTAAATTGAAACATAAAAGATGAGTTACCCCAGTCAAATCTTATTTGTCTATCCCGTAGAGATTTTATTCTCAGCAAACCAGAATCCATTCAGCACTGAATCCATTCTCTCTCTCTCTCTCTCTCTCTCTCTCTCTCTCTCTCTCTCTCAATCTCTCTCTCCCTCTCCTTTCCCTTCTACCATTTTACCAAGCTTACAAGGACACCCTAGGGGCAGTGATTTGTTGGGTTAGGGGCTACACTGTAAGCACAAACAAATACTTGAAAATTTCTCATCACCTTCTACCTTACCACTCCATAACCCTCTACCAACAAAAAGGTGGGAAATCCATATCAAATTATCTGGACTGAGTGTTATGACAAATGTACATGCCCTGCTTGCCCTGCTTCCTTCCATCTGTGTATGGCCTAAACAGCTGACTGGGACAGGCTTTCATCTTTAATCTAATCAACCAACTTTCCCATGGGAAACAGCCAATGAAGCCCAAACCTCCATACCAAACTCTTTCTAGACCCAGGCAGCTCACCACATCTGACACTTCAAAAAAATCAGTAAAAGTGGCTGCTATGAGTCAATAAGGACAAAGAGCGTTCCTGAAAGAAACGAACATCACTAGCAGAAACACATTAGTGCTTGCTTTGAAAACTCCATAGGTCCCTGTAGACCTGAACAGTATTTAGGTCTGAATTCTTTACTTCTCTAGGGTACCTTCTATTTGCTGTTCAATTTTCTATAAATACAACTATGTCTATTTTTTTTTTACTGTAATGAACTAGCATCCAAGATATTTCTAACATTTGGCATATTTCTTAACATTCTCCTTTTAACTATTGTTACCAGATTAAGGAGTCATTAATTATAATTTGCTTTATACCAGTGGCTTTCAATTTGGGGGCTCATGACCTGCATATTACATTAGAACCCAGAACACACACACACACACACACACACACACACACACACACACACACACACACACACACACACACACACACACACACACACACACACACACACACACACACACACACACACACACACTCCAAAACAAAAAGACAGTGGAAGAAGAGACTAAGGAAAGGAGACATGAAAACTAAACACAATACGGAATTCAGGATGAGGCTAAACTAAGGAATTTGGACTAAAGTGCAAGCTTTGGATAATAATAACATATTGATATTGGCTGATTAGAGTGAAAAATGTACCATGGTAATGTACAATGTTAATAATAAGGGAAACTGGGTGTGGAGTATATAGGAAATCTCCCCACTAATCTTTGTAACTTTTTCATATATCTAAACGTATCCTATTAAAAAAAAAAAGCTTATTAAGACAACAACAGAAAAGGCAGTGGCTGACGTTTGGGGGGACTACAGTGACTTCAGTTCCTTTCTTCCTAAGCCCCATTTCCTGCAACTGTAAGATGCCAAGCATCGTTCAGGGTCCCTTTTCCAATCACACAGATGGTGTAAAAAGCCACAAGATGATGAAGATAAAGTACTTTGTGATGTGCACAAAACGAGGAGCTGACTAGTGAGAAGCGTGGTCATTAAGCTTAGCCTCACATCTTACTGTTCTCTAACGGGGTCCAGAGAGAGGCAATAAAGCTCTGCGAAATTTACTCAGAAATCTGAAATGTGTCCAAATCACCGGTTGCCAACTAACCTGCCCAAAATCTGACAGGAAATTCAAACCAGAACATTTTTCTGTTTTAAGAGAGATGCAGTTTTACTTCTTTTTTTTATCTTTTTTTTTCCCCCTTAAGAACAACTATGAGTGGGTAATGAAACATTTGAATCAGATGGAAGGAATAAAACTTGGGATAAAATGGCACAAAACCAAACAAATCCCTGGAGCTGAAGAAAATGCTGGCTGTGATAGGAATTCAGGCCTTTCCAGTACGTATCTGAATGAAGCAAAACCTCAAAGTCAAACACATGGGTGTGAAACTCCATAAAACGAACGTGTGTTTTTGAACATAAGCCGATTAATTTTCCGAATCTCTGCCAAGCACAGTGTTTCAGGTCAGCTTTTGGTGCTGACTCAGGGCTCAAACCAAGAATAATATGGACATTATAAGAACTCTCCCTTTTGTCTAATAGGCTCACCCTGGGCCCCCTGATCTCCCCTTCTTTGGATTTTGTGAGAAGATCCTCTCTGGCTCCTAGATGTTAGAGGGAGATGGTTCTGGTCCCTGAGTGTACTTTTGCTTGAGCCAAGGGAGTACCCTGTCCAAATTCAATGCTTCTCAAACCTTTTTTTCTGGAAAAGAAATTCTTATATTAAGGAATTTTATTCAGAATCCCCAAACAAAATCAATTAAAATCAGAGCTGCTCTGAATGTTGAAGAAGAGAGAACAGAGTGTCACCTCATTTTAGTGACTATATTAATGTCTATACTTACTTTTCCTTTTTTTTGTCTTTTTTACTGACTGGTAATGGGATCGCAACCCTCGGTGTCGCGCCGATACCGGGGACCGGCAATGGGATCGCAACCCGCGGTGTTGCGCCCGCACCGCGTTTAGCCAGTGAGCAGGAACCGGTCTCCTATATGGGATCTGAACCCTTGGCCGGAGCGCTGCCGCACTCCCAAGCGGCGCACTCTCCAGTGTGCCACTGGGCCGACCCAATGTCTATACTTACTTTAAGTGCATAAAATTTTCATCATTTATAGGAACATGTTTAAAAATTGCCCCAATGTTTAGTATTTAGTTGGTAGATATGGAGAAATATATTTTTCATTATAAATTATATTAATATAATTACTTTATATTTGTGTAATTGGTGGACATACTTCCTTGTCTCAGGGAACGCCGGGGACCAAAGTGTTTCAAAACGGACCTAAAGATGAGAAGAGGGAAAGCTCTAAGATGAATACTAGATTGGGAAGAAATTGGCCAGATGCTCATCCATCTCATTTTCTTGCTCTTGGGAACTGAGGAATACCTCATATTACAGCTACTCTGGCAAGTACATTAGGAGAATGTGACTGGGTTCTGGCCAATGAAATGGGGGTAGAAATAATATATATCTCTTTTGGGCCTCATCTCATGCAATCTTTCACCCTCTCATCGCCCCCCCCCCATCTGAACACTGGCAAGTAAGCACACTAATTGCCCGAGTTGCAAAATGGAAGGAGACCAGATCCCTGAGTTTCTATTCAAATGAGAATGACCCAGGAAAACCCAGTTGCTTGCATCACACTATGACGTGAGCAAGAAACAAACATTTCCTGGATTAAGCCATTGAGATTTGAGGGTTTGTTTGTTACCACAGCAAGACTTAGTCTATTCTGACTGATACACAAGACGTGACTTTTAAAATTTAATTTCAGTTTAAAAATTTAAAATTTTATTTAGAGGGCTGATTTCATCCTGGTCTCCCCAATACCATAGATTCCTTTTTAAACTTATAACTAGAAAATGGTTCCCTTTCATGAAGAACTAGAAAGCAGGTAAGAATTATGTCACCAATCATGCCATCCTTTATGTCCTGGACACCAGAAATCTTGGGACAAAATTAATGTTTAATCATAATAATTGGTTTTTCCATCTTGGCAAACAAATTAGTTGCTGATTCCTTTACATGGGTTTGAGTTTCTATGTCTTCCTTTACAGTTATTTTTATTATTTGAACCACTTGATACACTTTGAAAAAGATAAAGTGTCAACCAGTAAATCTTTCAAAAGAAATGACACTAGCAAATGAAATGAAACAAATGTCAGGAATCTTCTTAAAAGTAACATTTCACTCGTGTGATGTTAAAAGTTTCCCATCAATGTTTCCTCACTTTCCAGGGTTCAGGTAAGGGAAAAAGAGGATGAGAGGGGAAAGATCACATGAGACATTTTAGAGACCAGGCCTGAAAGAGATATATATTATCTGTTTAAGTGGATGTCACATCACAATTAAATGGAGATGTCTGGTATGACACTGATTTATGGAGCAGCTCCTTGCTCGAGGCATGTTAACACTTTGAAGCCACAGTTTCTTCCCTGTAAAATGCAGTTCATCAAATACAAAATCAGCTGTACACATGAAATTGGTTAAGAAGCATAGACTTTTTGATGGATCTAGAATGGCTTTTAGAGGCTATGTTTTCCACACGTTTTCAAACCAAGTTCCAAACATCTTCAGCTATCTCAGGGACTACCACGGGGTTGCCAGGGAGTGGTTCAGTGATTCTCACTCCTTCAATGATAACAGCTCCATATTTGTCTGTTCAATATATGGGGACTATGCTCCCAATTTCATCTGAAAGGAGGGTTCTAGTACTGCTGTGGACTGAACGTTCTTACAAAGTTCATTGAAGTTTGGCCCCCATTGTAACAGTGTTAAGATGGTGGGAAATCTGTTTATGGTATTTGAAAGTGGGGCCTTCAAGCGGTCATTAGATCATGAAGACTGTGCCCTCCTGAATCGATTAATTCATTCATGGAGTAGTGGGTTAATGGTTTAATAGGTTATCGGGAGTGGTTCTGCTGGCTTTATAAGGAGAGCAAGTGAGCACGTTAACTCTCTCGCTCATGCCGTTCTTGCCAGGTGATAACGCAGGTGATAACGCTGCATCACCACCGGACCTTCTGGAGAGTTCCCACCCAGAAGGCCCTCACTAGATGTGCCCCAGGGACCATGGACTTCCCAGCCTCCAAAACTGTAAGAAATCAATTTTATTTCTTTATAAATTACCCAGTTTCATGTATTCTAAATGGCAGAAAGCAAACCAGTACAAATATCAAAAACTTTTTAACCCCTTCAATGAGTATAATAGTCACACAAACTTGGGTTCAAAATCCAGGTCTGCCACTTACAAGAGCTGGACTAGTTAGGTAACTCAACCTATCCTCACTTTCCCCATTATAAAATGGGGGTGATTATAAAAACTAGTCCCCATACACCATAGGACTATTGTGAGGGTAAAAATGAATAAATGAGATAGTAGATATGTAAACACTATCTAAACATAAAGCATCATAGAATAAAGTGTCATATTAGCATTACTTACTGTTAAAATATTGGTAGTTTAGTTATGACATTGGCACTGGAGATACATGAAGAAAATCAGATAGGAGAAGATAGGCATAGACAATTCCACAGAGATGTGAGTCAGCGTGTGTTCTCTCTGCATGGTGTTCCATGGAGTTGAGCAATGTGAGTGCCCTGATAAGTTCATGCAAAGTGCTGCATCTCCCCAATCCAGCCTCCCTGGCACTGGGGCTGAGCTGCCGGAGAAGCCAGCACATGGGTTGCTATGGACTGGATGCTTGTGTCCCTCTAAAATTCATGTGTTGAAATCTAATCCCCAATGTGTTGGTTTAGAGGTGGAGCCTTTGGGAAGTGACTAGGACATCAGGGCTGAGCCCTTGTGAATGGGATTAGTACCCTTATAAAAGAGGCCCGAGGGACTTTTTTCCCCTTTCTGCCATGTGAGGACCTAGCAAGAAGGACAGACCCTCACCAGACACTAAATCTGCTAATGCCTTGATCTGGGACTTCCCAGCCACCAGACGTGTGAGAAATAAATGTACACTGTTCATAAGTTACCCAGTCTATAGTATTTTATTAGAGCAGCCTGAATGGACTAAGACATGGATGAATTTAAATAGCTGCACCATTGTGAGCAGATGAGGCAGGTTTGACGTGGGACAACTATTTTCTAGCAGCGGTTATGGCATCTCCAGCTGCAACAGGGTATATCTGAGTTCTTATCCGGGCAAGAAGTCAGGAACAGTCAAAGTAACTCCCTGGCTGTGACAGGCAGGAGCAGTGGGCTGTGGCAGCAGCTATTGGAGGCATCTCTTCACACTGCCCAGTTTCAGCAGCAAGAAGAGGACTCCAGCCATGGTGGTAGTAACAGTGGCTCTTTCTGGAATATCTGGCCCCCCAAACTGAGTCCTCTAGCTTCAAAGAGATGTTTCTGGGTTCCCACCCCAATAGAAGCACAAAATGGGAGCAACCACCTTGTGATTGGATTCAATAAATTCTTAGGGTTCTTGTGCAGGAGGAAGAACTCTAGTAATGAAAGATGTCTGTGCAATAAGGGGATAAGGACTCAGAGTTATTTAATTAAAATACTTAAAGAGATGTGACCTTATTATATTCAAGATGGTAAAGTACTCATCAAGTGCAAATATAAAGGTATCTCTCATATTCTAATGGTGATATTTATAAAGTTTACTAATATAATCCTTCATGTTAACCAACAAGTAGAATTTTTATAAGAGGAATTAGATCAACTTAACATTTATTTATTAATAATGTAAATGCCAGGTATTATGCTATTTGCTGGGTATACAAAGATGAATAACACATGTTTTCTATCCATGAGAAGGTGATGGTTCCTGGGCCACCATCTGACCACTGGGAATGTCGACCATTGGCATCACCTAGCCAAAATATTTTACCAAAGGCCTGTCACCAACTCATGAGCCAAACCTCTGAATGACTGTGGTTTTGACATATTCAACAAGCATTGTCATAATAGAAATATGATGCCAATAAGGGTAAGAAAGTGGCACCAACAGCACATTCTTGCTTATTAATTGTCTGTCTTAATTAGTTTGTGTCTATAGATGAATAAAAGGGTAATTTCTCCCTTTCTCCTTATAGAGAGACAGCCAACCTTCCCTTTTCAGTGCTACTTGGACCCAGTTCTGCCCTGAAGACCACCTCCATCCATTGCTTTGCTGAGGGCAGAGATGGGAATTGCTCTAGAAGAGGGAAGACAAGGGGAATTATAGCTGGTAAGTGGGGTGGGATTGCTCGGTGAATATGCTAAGAGGTAGTTCCTAAAAACAGAACTGGGGGTAGAGAGAGAGGGGAGAGGTGCTGTTCACCTAAGTTCCGGCAGCAGCTCACAGAGGAGTGCAGAGGTATTAGGGCCTCGTGTGACAGTGGCTGGGGTTGTGCTTCCTACAGAGGCACCTAGAGATTCTGGGCGGGCGCTGGTGCTGCAGTCAAGGAGCCTCAGCACAGATCCCCAAGCAGAACCACACATCATCAACTGCTCCCCTGAGTGAAGGACAAAAGCCCCAAGAGCACTGGGCTGAAATCCAGAGGCCCTTCCCAGTGTTTCTAGGCCAGGTTTCCTGTATGATCTCAAGTGGAGAGCAAGGACAAATGAGAAATGCCCTCTTCGTATTTCTCATCCACCTGATGGGTAGAGGCTGAATCAGATATGATTTGGGAAAATCAAGGATTGAGACATTTCTTACACTTCAAAGATTATGGAACAAATGTAAACTAATTACATGGGTGTGTACCTAAAAAAAAACAAAACACCTGCCCAGAACTTTCAACAGATTCTTAAAGGTACCTATGACCTAAAAGGATGAAATGCTCCTACTTTAGGAGATAGAGGATGATTTTAGGTTGAGCTTCCTAAGATGAGGATTTGGGATTTGTGAGCAAGTGATTTATCAAAAAAAACCACTTCTTAAAGAAAGAGGAAATTGGCAAGAGAGCAGGGGAGGTGGACAGGAAGGGGAGGAAGCTAAGCAAGGGTGTGGTCTCAGGCAAGGTCTGCAGAGGGTAGCCTTGACCTATTCAGTGTAAGTTATACCTCCAAGTTGTACCTAAGTCAAGAGGGCTGGTCTTTCCTGCCTTGCTCACTTGTAGGCCACTTGTAGGCTCACTTGTAGGGCCAAGGGCAGAGGTGTAAAGAACAAATTCCCAGGCACTTTGGGTGAGGGGCTCTCTGCACAGACTCTAGTACCCTACAAACAGTTTCCAGAGAGACCTGCTGTGAATTAGAAGCAAATGCACAACAAAGGGGTGAGGGACTGTGCACAAAAATGGTACAGAAAAAAAGATCTTGGGGGATCTGGGTGGGAGCACCAGTACTGTCCCCCTAAAAGGAGGTGCTTTTAAAAATGCAGATGTAGCTGGAGGGCCAGGGACTTGGCTTTTTCCAAGCACAGCCATGGGACTAAAAGGAAAGAGATCTAGCAGAGAGCTGGAGCCTGGAAAAGGGAGACTGTAATGTGTTAAGAGGAGAGCTCCAGAACAAATGTGTCTCTAAGCGCAGTGGATCTGCTCCCTGGCCAACCAGGAAAATATCCCCCTGAGGACACCAGCTGTCTCTGTTCTGAAAGTCCATTGGCCTTTCCCCTCACTCACGGCTTCTCAGAGGTCATTTCTGCATTCAAGTCGCAGCCTCTGCTCCCTCCTCCTGCTCTCGCAGCCCCTTTCCAGCATCTCTTTCTCTCCTCGACCACCTCACCGGTATCTTTTTCTTCTATAATGTAGAGAAACATATTTCTTTTCGTTTCATTGCTAGCCCAGCCAAGCTATGCCCAGTGAGTCTCATTTTCGTAACCAAACATCCCCATATAAGGTGTGTTCTGAAGCAAAAGCAGTTCTCTCCCTGAGTCTGCAGTCAGCATTTCATGTGATTTTTTCCCCTCCCCGTTATATATGTATAAATATATAAGCAATATGTACACCTACACACACATATGGAAACTGAGGTCCAGAGAGATGGCAACTTGCCCAAGGTCATTTAACTAACTGGTGATAGTACCAGGACGAGAACTCAAATTCTTCACTCTTTCTTCAGTGTTCATTACCTCCTAACACGCTGCCTCTTGGGCGTTCAAGCATTTTACATCAATGGTAATAAATATAAAATAGTTTCTTGGGGGAGGCAATTCAAGCTAAGTGCCAAATGCATTCCATAGACACGTGGATTTTTTTTTTTTTTTCTGAATCTAGGGAGCTGAGGCACATGGTATAAATGTGGGGAAACAGAAATTAGCATACATACCAAAATAAAATAAAGAGGACTTTGGCAGTGACGACAGATGATTCTACAGGGCTGAAAGGGACTGTGCGGAGGGACTCTTAATTTGAAAACCTTGTAGTATCAATAAAAAATACTTTCTTTGCTCAATATTTTCTTACTAGTTTCATACAGAACATAAAATCATGGGTCATAAAGCTAGAAGGTGTTCCAATTAATCTGATTTACTTCCCCACCTTCAAACAGAAAGGAGCATTCTTGTTTCCATTTCAAGAGAAATTAGTTTAGTGCCAAAAGTCATAGTCAGTATTGGTTCAAGGGCAATTCTGAGTTCAGGTCATTTTCCAGAAGCCATATCTAACATGGCCCTTTACAGACTACAAATCACCTTTCACACATGGTAGTTATGTAATCCTCATAACAGCCCGTGTGATAGGTCAATCATTACTTCATTTTACAGATAGGAAACTGAAGCTTGGAGAGTTTGAGTAACGTGCCTAAAAGTACACCACTAGGGTGTGTCACAGTTAAGACCGAAATCCAAATCTTCTATCTCAAAATCCATGCTCTTTCTTTACCACTTTGTCCAGTTATTGTGAGTACTAGAGGAGGGTGGTTGGTTGGTACACTAGCTTGGATGTCACAAACAAAAAGCAAACCCGGTTAAACTGTAAGTCACTGAAGGTGGGATCTTATCTTTACGCAACAGGAGGTCTTGGCTGGACAGGAGCTGAGTCTCAAATGCTTCCAGTAAGTGGGTGGTAACTCCACGCCAGGCTCTGTTCCAGGTGTCCAGGATAGATCAGTGATCAAAATGAAAAGTCCCCTGCCTCCTGCAATTTATATTCTAGTGGAATAAGACAGACATGAAACAAATAATGAAATAGAAAATACGCTGAGTGATGGCAAAATTAAAACAGAATGTTTTAATTCTGTGGAAAAATTAAAACAGAATAAGGAGGCTAGGGAGTGAGAGAGAGAGAGAGAGAGAGAGAGAGAGTGTGTGTGTGTGTTTGTGTGTGTGTGTGTGTTAGGGGAATGTGGGTTCTATTTCACTTGTAAGGTTGCCATCAGATAAGGTCACATTTGAGAAGGTCCCTAAAATAAGCAAAGGAGCAAGTTTTATGGATCGGATAGAGAAAATCACAAGTGCAAAAGCCCTAATGTATGAGCGTGGTGAAACTGAGGAACAGGGAGGAGGCCAGCATATCTGGGAAAGTTTAATAGCGTCATGTGTAACTTGCCTTCATGGAGAAAAAAAAAAAATTGTCAGGAAAAAAATAAGCGTCCATCTCTGAAACATAAAGAACCATACAAGGTAAACTTGAGTGTTAATAGAGAGGCATAAATCAAGTACTATGGGATTGCAAAGGCAGAAAAGGAGGCTTAGAATCATAGACAGCCAGCACTTGATTCTTTATTTCAAGGTTTTCCATTTTTTTGAACTGTAAAATATACTGATTGCAAGTTACATCTTATGTGGACTGCTGGTATGAAAGCAAATAGATTGGAACACCCTGGTTGACGTGAGCACTGGGATGTTTAGCCTTCACAGCTTGGCCTTACTGGTTCTCAGCTCCAGCCACTGAGGTGCCTTCATGGAACCCTGCAGTTCTAAGAAACAAAGTTTATCAATGATCAATCTAGTCACACTAGCTCATTTTACAAGAGGAACCTGGGGTCCATAAAGGGAATCTTCTGGTATCTATGAGACTGAAAACCCACTGGTCTTCTGTGCTGCCCCTCCCCCCACATGGATCCTGCTCCAGCCTCCAGTCTTTAAGTCCCCATCTCCTTGTGTTGATCCCAGGCCTGGCTGTCCTGGAACTCCACTGCTCTCCACCTTTCTCTGTCCATGACGCCCCACACTGGAGCAGCTGCTTTTCTCTGCTCTATGCAAGGCTAGCTACAGTGCTCAGTGCTCTAGAGAGCTTCTCTGTGAGACTGGCGATCTCCCAGCAATAGTTTCACCTGTAGGACCAATGCATTCATCATTCCTAGGGGCAGTCCGAGATGGTTGGAGCAAAGAGGTCATTGCTCAGATTTGCATTTCAAATTAGATTTTTTTTTTTTTACTCCAAAGTGAGACAACAGTACTGAAAATTGGATTTATTGGGAGAATATACCTCTTGAATACACAGAGATAATGACAGTGAAACTGTTTTATCTGAAAATATACTTTAATGCCAAGCACGCCCTTGACTTCATGCCTTCGCACCTCATGCACTTCTTTGCTTAGAACATCCTTCTTTTTGGTAAATTCTACTCATCCTTGCAGGAAGGTAAAGTCCCTTCCCCTCTGATACTTTCTCAGACTTTCCCAGGCAGAGTCAATTGACCCTCCATCTGTGTTCCTGTAGCACCTTCTCCCTATACTTATTATAGCTCTCATCTTAGCGCATTTGAAAAGCATGTTTACATACCTTTTTTTCCCCCATTGACTCTGAGCTTCACTTATGAGTAAGAAATACATCTTGTTCATATTTGCTGCCTCAGCTGCTGCTAACACAATGTTTTTGGTGTGGGACACATTTGCTGATGGATGCTGTTAAGGGTTATGGGAAATGAGGGTCCTTCTCAAACATAGACTTTTGGAGAAGTTGCCAACTAGTGATAAGCCACCATTAATTATTTGCTTGGCCAACTTGATAATTTACTGCAAAGTGAAATGACTGTGTGAATATCCTGTTATTGGTCATTGGAAGTTTCTGATGGATAGCCCCAGTGCTCGCCTTTGGTCTGTTTCAGTCCTGAGCTTTCCTATACATTTCTCTGTTTGTTCGTCCACTCTGGATCTGTGCAGAGGCAGACATGTTGGTACGACCAACACAGCCAGCAATGACACATTCTCCCTCCCGCCTGGCCACAGCCCTAGTAACTGTCAGCCTTTCAAATAGGAATGACAAAAGTGGAAAGCAAATCTGTGGGAAAAATATGAAATCAGGTCCCAGCTCCCGCTCCCTCGTTATGTAAAGATGATCTCATGTTTTCTGAGTGTTCTGTGGTGAATCTCACGTGATCCTGAGACAGAGAGGGCTTTACCAGCAGAGAATGGACTTTTCTGACAGACACATGGGCCTGGCTGATGGTGCCTCTAGCCAGCCAGCACTGGAAGGCAAACTTAAGTTCCATTTTCCAAATTCACACTGCATGCCAAGGCTATGGGGAAGCATCAGTCCCTTTCAACAACTGCCACATAACTAAAGCCACTTCATTTGCAGGAGTTTATAAAAACTAGATTATCCCAGATCCACTTTCTAAAGCCAAGAAAAAAACCACCTCAGTAATAGAAAATGTCAACTCTCACACGTCCCTTAATCTCTGCCTTGTCATCTAAGTCTTTTTGAATTTTGTGTTGAAATACAACTCTCCCCACCAACAGGTCGCCTGCCTGATCATTTTTAGTCCTCACTTTATACTTAACAGTTCAAAGTGCAATATTCTTGCTTTCATGTATAAGCATTTATTTAATCACATGGGACTTACTATGTTTATTGTCAAACAATTGATCTTTTCTTCCTAAATTCCTCTGGGATTTCCATCTAGCTGATGTGGCTTTCGTGTTTCTGACAGAAATAGCAAACAAGAGCACAAAAGAGAAATGTTTGTATCTTGCTGAAATGTGGAGGGTTATCTCTAAAAGGCACTTGAGACATGACCACAGAGAAAAGAGAATTCAAGGAACTGTTTAGGAAGAAAAATTGCATTAAGGGTGTTTATTTGGATTGCTAAAATTTCTCATTCTCTGGCTTTATTTACATTTCATTAATATGAAGTTATTCAACCCAGTAACATTTTGTCCTGCATAGTTTACTGACTGGACTTTTGCAAGCAGCCAGACAGCAAGAATGACCTTAAACAAGCTCTTGGTTGATGTGAAGATCCGTATTTATTGAATCAGAGAACTTTAAATGAAAATTGCCCTTTAAATGTAATATTTCAAAAACACAGAGCTTATTCATGTTCCTTAAGAAGCGGATCAAGTTTGTTACCTGTAAAACTAAGAAGATGGAGGACTGCTGTCAAGAAACAGGGTTAAACTATAGGGTTTGATTCCTGAACTGGACCAAATTCAATGGGCTCTAGCCTTGATTTTTTTCAGTTTGTGTTAACTAAGTTCTAATTAAACAGGGTTTGTTTTAATGAAGTCAGAAGCCAGGTCTTGCCTTCTCTACCTGGATTTTCAATATTGTCGAGTTCTTAATTAAGGTGAAGAATTCCCTTTGGCTTCCACAGCTAAAATTTTCCATTTTTTCCACTTAGAATGCCAGTTGGCTTCCACATCCTGAAACCATGTGCCTCTGGCACAGCTGGACAATTTATGAACTTCTGTGGAATTAAAAAGGTGCTATATCCTTGGGAAACATTCCTAATTACCTGGATTTCTAGTTATTCTCACCAGTGATCAATCTTTTCCAAGTAATAGCAAACTTGTGAGCAGTGGAGGCAGGGAACAAGGAGATGTCAGCAGCAATCCTTCCAGAGAAGTCTCCTCTGTCCCTAAGCCCAGAGCCTGAAGTCAACAAAGACCGATACGGACAGTGGATAGCCAGAATTCTGGCTCTTGTTTTGGTACCCGGGGAGACTCGAAATGGAGGAGAGAGAGGTCCTGGGCTGCCCTTCCAACTGCCTAGGATGTGTAAAGCCACAAAGGCAATGACATCCCTAGATATGTGCAAGGCACCACATCTGGAATCAGAAGACCCTGTTCTAGTTCCTGCCCTCCCACTGACTGATTACGAGACCCTGACCTTACTTCTGAGCCTCAGTTTTCATCTATAGAGAGGGTATGACTACACCAGTGCTTCTCAAACTATCTGTGATGAAAGAACAGATTTTTTTCTTTCTTCCCACCCCCCAAATCAATTGTAGACTATCTTGTAATATACGCAATAAGAATGAATTTCCAGAAAAATGTTAATATTTGGACATTGCAGCAATGTCAAATGGCTAGAAAAGTTTCTAAATGCTCACCCTCACTTTCTGTATTTATCTCACCATGGATGGGCAACAGTGAATGAATCAGCAGCAGCTCATGAACCACGCTTGGAGGGGAAATGGACTACACGGTATCTTAGGCCTCCCAGCTCTACTGGTCTCCATTTTCCACAGCCTGCCTCTGCCTCTGCTAGGTTTACCCAAGAACCCATTGTGGCAAGATCAAAATCATGCTTCTGGAGTGTCTTAGTCTTTAGGGATGCTATAGCAAAATACTATCAACTGGGTGGCTTATAAACAACAGAAATTTATTTCTCATAGTTCTGGAGTCTGGGAAGTCCAAGATCAGGATGCCAATGGATTTGGCATCTGATGAGGGCTCCCTTCCTGGGTCATAGATGGCTGTCTTCCCCTTGTGTCCTCCCGTGGTGGAAGGGGTGAGGGTCTCTCTGATGTATCTTTTACAAGGGCACTAATCTCATTCATGAGAGCTCCACCTTCATGACCCAAAGGCCCTGATGGAGTTTGGATGTGTTGTCCCCTCCGAAATTCATGTGGAAATTTGATCCCCAATGTGGCAGTGTTGGAAACTGATTGAGTCATGGGGGCTGATCCCACATGAATAGATTAGTGCTCTCCCTGGGGGAGGGGGGATCAATGAGAGAGTTCTTGCTCTATTAGTTCTCATGAGAGGTGGTTGTTTAAAAAGACCCTGGCACCTCCCCTCTCTCTCTCTCTCTTGCTTCCTCTCACTATGTGATCTGCTTGTACCCACCCCAGCTGCCTGCTACTTCCCGCCATGAGTAGAAGCAGCCTGAGGCCCGTGCCAGATGCAGCTGTCCCAGAATCACAAGCCAAATAAACCTCTTTCCTTTATAAATTACCCAGTCTCAGGTAATTCTGTTATAGCAACACAAAATGGACTAAAATAGGCCCCAACTTCAGATACCATCACATTGGAGGTTAGGATTTCAACATATGAATTTTAAGGGGATACAAATAGTCTGTAGCATGGAGCTGGCAACAAAGACCGAAATGCCCACTTGAACAACTAACAGTATTTCCATCTCTGTATCTCCCTCCCTCTGTCAATCTCCCTGAGCAATGGTCTGGAATCCCTGCTCTACCACTTGGTATCAGGGGGCCAAAGTCAAATTTCTTAACCTCTTTGTGCCTCAGTTTTTTCATGCCTAAAATGACAATAATAATAGTATCTTCTTCATAGGGGTATTTTTGGTAAATGTTTATTTTGATATAATTTTAAATTTAGAGAAAAGTTGCTAGATTAGTACGAAGAAATCTTATTTACTCTTTTTTTAATTAATTTTGTTGGGTTTTTTTAACTTAATTTTGTTGTTTTTTTTTTACATTCTAAAATGTTGTGGAGCAGGGGACAGGGAAGGGGATAAAGTTAGAGGAGAGGAAGGAGGAAGGAGGGGCACGTTCAAGGCATCCCCTCATTCCAACAGGTGAGCCCAGGGGGCTTCCAGCAGGCAGCGGCCTGGTCATGGCTGGGCTGGAAGTGGACTTTGGGGGTGTGGCTGAGGCCTGGGGCCTCACCCTGGAGCCCAAGGCACTTCCAGGAGAGGCTCAGTGGTCATCACTGGGCTGGGTGCTAAGGTAAGGGGCATACCTGAAGCCGTCAGGCCCCCACCTATTTACCCCTTATTCAGAGTCCTCTTTTGCAGTATTTCTCCCATTTGCTTTATCATTCTCTTTCTTTCACTCCCTTCCCCCCACCCCCTTTTTTTTTTTTTCCCTGAACTATTTATAAGTAACTTGTGTCTATCATGACCATAAGATTGTTTGGGGGATTAAGGGAATGCAGACTTGTGAAATACTCAAAATAGTACCTGGCACACATAGCAAGCTCTCATAAAATATTAGCTCTTATGCTTGATTTTTCAAAGGCCTTTCCAGACATTTGAAAGGGACCTCAAATTCTAGTGCCTTGGGAGTCACTCCATGTGGAACCTACAACATGCCAGGGCCTACCCCTATGGCTCTGCCCCTCTCAAAGATTTATGCCAGATTCACTTATTTTCAAATGAATTGAATTTGAGCAACTTAAAAAATTTGTCTATGCCATATATAGCTAGCCTTGAGCACTGGTATTGAGTGTATCTGCTCTAAATTATTATATGTTATTAAATTCAAAGAACTCTGGTACAAAACTGCTGTACTACTGTTAACATAGTATTAAATTGATCAGTAGTGACTAGGAGGCCAAACCCTCACTCTGTATTCTTTGGGGAAATGATAGGAACACTGATTTCTAGGAAATTCAAATATGATCCTTAGAACAAAACTGCCCTCACATACCTCCTATTTTTGTTACCCAAAATGTCTATGCTTCTGATTCAGAAACAAAATGCTGATTTGCATAATGTCTCCTCTAACCCTGGTGTTGGTTAACTTTAAGCTGAACCAGAGCTTTCCTTTCTCACATTTATCCTGGGTTCCTTTGCTTCCTGATTTCCTGCCTCATCCAGATCCTACTGTGCCGAATTGAATTAAGTGTGGAAAAAATACGAATTCAGCTTCATCTCCATGTACCCAGATTTAGCGGCAGAAAAGAACAGAAAGTCTGTTCAGTCCACAGCAATTTTTTAAAATCATTTCATGTGAGTCACATAAAAGAAAAAATCAGATCATGGCGGCATCTGGTGTCCAGAAAGGCCCACTCTTTTCTACGGCCAGAATCTAGAAGGTTGGGTGACTTGCCCAGGTGACTCATTGCTCTTCATAGAACATTAGAACAAGGCCCATATGTCTCCCAGGCCTTTTTGCTCAGAATTACCATGTGACCGAACGAATCCCATCATTGCCCCAGCAGGATTCATCAGTCTTATGACTTTTGTGACAGACAGTGCCTGGGGGAGGAAAAGGAGGCAAAGTAGATGTTTATTCCATCCCATGATGAATTACGTATGTACAACTGGAGCCAACTTAGCTTCACGTCCTTCTCTCCGGGGGGAGAATACAAACGTGGGATACAAATATTCACAGCCTACACTGAATGCTCTGAGAATACAAATATTCACAGCCTACACTGAATGCTCTGTTCCCTGGAAAACCTATAATCAGTACAACACCATTTGGTATTTGGTTAAAACATTTTTGCACAATGTGTATATCTCGTTTCTTGGGCTAACAAGTATATCACGTCCTAGGCCATGTGTGCTACCAATTTTATCCTTCATAGCAATCTCACAGTGTGCTGGGTACATAGCAGGTGTGAAATTTGTTTTTCTGCATGGCCTAATGTTTAAAAAAAAATAATAAGGAAATCAGTCACCCGACCTGGCTCCGTCCCCTCTGGCTAGAGGCAGAAGTACCTGCTCCTCAGCCACAGCATGGATATGCGTCCCGCCTAAAAAGAAGCCAGAATTTCTGGTGCTATCATAGACTCAGACACCTAAATGGCCAGTTCCCTCTCATACCATTCTGCAAATCACCTGGTCCACGTAATTCTCTACTAACACCACCTTCTTCCCAAAGAATTCAGGGATTTTTATAGAGATCAGGAGACACACTGATATTTACCTGGTTCATCTAAAATTCTAAGGTATGGTTCCTTAAAAAGTTAAACATAGAATTACCATTTACACCACAATACCTCTTCCAGGTATATACACAAGAGAATGGAAAATATATGTCCACACAAAAACTCGTATGTGGTTATTCATTGCAGCATTACTCATAATAGCCAAAAACGTAGAAACAACCCAAATGTCGATCAACTGCTAAACAGATAGACAAAATGTGGTCTATCCATACAAAATAAAGTATTATTTGTCCACTGAAAAAATAAAGTGCTGATATGTGATCCAGCATGGATGAACCTCAAAAACATTATATTAGGTGAATTAAGCCAGGCACAAAGATGACATATTGTATGATTCCATTTACATAAAGTGTCCAGAATCAGCAACTCCATAGGGATAGACAGTAGATTAGTTGTTGCTAGAGGCTGAGGGGAAAAGGGACAAGGGAGTGACAGTTAATGAGTACAGAGTCTCCTTTTGGGGTCATGAAGATATTCTGGAAATAGTAGTGATGGTTGCACATATCTCTATGAAAATACTAAAAACCACTGACTTGTACATTATTAATGGGTGAAACTAATGGTATGTGAATTATATATCAATTTTTAAAAGTTGATTAGGAATAAAATAGGACATAAAACTTTAATAATGACAAAAGTATGATGTGAGTTAAAATGAATCCCAGGACCAAGGCTGGGGTATTGGTTTTACTATTGCTGCAGCTGGCCTTGCCTCCCTTTCCTGTTGTTTCACTCAGATGCAGCACTGCAAACACAGGGTTTTCAAAAATACGTTGTATGCCCTGCAACTCCCATCCGATGCCTGCATTAGGACTGTCACCCAGGCTGTCTGGCCTGATCTCATGTGGATTTTGATCTGGCCCTAAGTCTTTAGATAGTGTGAGCCTTTAAGGCTCTGGCTCCTCCATCTTCACATTGTCAGTGATTGTTCCTGTCAAAAATCGTCATCTGTCTTTCACTGTAGTGCAGATGATACCCAAATGTTACCCTCATCCATCAAACTGTCAGGCTAATTGTTTATAAAACATCCGGAACTCGTTGTCACACAACATCAGCAAATTCAGTCCAAATAAAACAGAACTCTTTTGTTGGATGCAGCCACTGCGTGAGAGAGAGCACTGCTGACATTTATGGGGACAAAGGTTCCCAAACACCTTTCTCAATCCAACGGCCATCAGAAATCTCAGGGTGGTACGCTGTCCTGAGACACTGAAGCTGCTCTCAAGGAACTTAGTGTTCCTGTCACTAGAATGTTTGTTGAGCATTTGAGAACTACTTCCAGTCCTAAAAGACTGAGGACTCTAAGATTTTGCCTTTAAATTTCTGCCAACATTAAGATGGACGAGGCTGAGTTCTCCAGCCTTTGCCGCAACCCCCTGATCATAGAATTACTTGTGTTTGAGTGGAGCTTGGAACTTGCAGGACATTTGCACACAGATTTCCTTCTAGCCTCACCCTCCCTGTGATGGAGGCAGAGCAGATGGAGGTATTGCTAGTTTTCATCTGGGGAGAAGTTCAGAGACTAGTTAAAGTCAAATAAAAATGTAGAGCTGAATCTCTAAGAAATGTTTTATTTGGGAAAACAGGTTTGCAATACAGGGCATTGTACAGACCAAGGTGATCTCCACGATGTCCCAAGAACAAAGAAAGGGTTCGGAGTTTTATTAAAAAGAGAGACGTTATATTTTTTAAAGAAAGCTCATCGGCACTTACTGAGGTTTTGGGGATTTGGCAGGCTTTGATTTGTGAGTGACAGCCATAGATAAAATTAGTCTGAGAGTCATGGCAGGTTGTTTTAGTAGCTAGCAGTTAAAATCAGTCTCGGGGCTGCAGCAGGCTGTTTCAGCAGCTGGGCTTGTAGAAAATTCTTCTTGGAGCAGGTGCTATGTGCCCCAAGTGCTTTTTTGCCTGGTCCCTCAACTCTGATTCAGCTTGGGCATGACAAGAATGCCCAATCTGTATAACAAGCTTTCACAGACTTACTCAATATCTCTGAGTCATCAACAGTAGAGCACACGCCTCTTAGCGTAAGGCTTTTTCCAGAGCACAGAGAGGGTATGGGCTCAGCTAGGATCAGAAGATAAATCTTCCTACCTGCTCTTGGTCCAGCGCTTCTCTGCTCAGCCTCCCAAAGCATTCCTCAGCTACAATTTTTCTATCATTTCTCCTTCTGAAAGTTACACTATTTCTCATTCCAAGCCTTCTCTTTCACATAACCACGTGAGTCAATCAGAGGCATTCATTTTTAAAAGATTGGTTAAGCTTTTACTGGGTACCAGCACTGTGCTAGGCTGATACAGGAAAGAAAAAAAAAAATCACGATGGGTCTCTCGCCCCTTAAGATGCTCATGGCCTTGTGGTTGCCAGCTCCTTCTGACTTCTGACTCTGAATGGCAGGCCTTTGGCATCTCCAGGTTTTGCAGAACTTTTAATTCTGTCTTCTGACTTCTTTCTATCCCACAAGTTCATCTTCCTTTGATCTATTTTCCCTGGGCTGTAAAGCCCTTGGTGTCTCCAGGTGGATCAAGGAATCTTTATCTATTAGCTCTTGACATATAACATACGTAACATGCACATCTGTCCACGGTGGTGAGATTAGAGGGCAAAATGTGCAGTGCCTTGGTCCCCTTACTTCGTCTGGGCTCGGTCAGCTACCAAGCTACTCTCTCATAAGGCCACAGGAGCTAGGGCTGAGCAGGATGCCAACCTTAATTGCTGCTCTGATTGTAAAATCGATATCCATTGGCAGTATCTTTCCAAAGCCACTATTTGCGATTAAGCTGCAAACTCTTACAGAGTGTTTGCTTTCATGGCACAGCAGTCCACGGTCCTGTCAGAAGAAAGACATAAGTAAGAGCTGCTGTCCGTGCTCACACTCTTTCCATTCCCAGAGTGCCATCCATGCTTTGATTCCCACTGCCTGTGACAGAAATGGGACCTGTTAAAACACAGTGTTCAAGCAGGTAGAATCAACACACCTGTCAAATATTTTATTTAACTTAATTCATGAGGCAAGCAGTAAGATGTTCGGACTGGTTCAGAAAAACATATGAGAAGCTACGTATATATAAAAAACTGCTGGAGGTCTTACAGGACAACAAAGCTTTGGGGGATAATTCTTCCATTAGATGGAAACTTTTTGCTTCTCTTTTGAAAAAGATCCACAGGTTAACATTTTTCCCATAGAGAACAGGCAACCCAGACAAAGTTAAACCTGATACTTCACTGAAAAACACCACGGGCTCTCTTTCGGCTATTTTGAAGTTTCTAGTAACTTTCTGACAGGTCACTGTTGCCGAAACTAGAAACTGACTCAGGAAGTCTTGTGGGAGCAAAGTCTTTATTATCTAGTGTTAAAAAAATGAACAAATCAATGTGTTTATCGATAAATACCCACAACTATCCTCAAAGCAAAAAGGTGAGACCACCATTGTGTTTCTGCTTGCTCACAGCCCTCAGCCACCCTGTGATCAAATTTCTTGACCCTGACGGTAACCCGGTGAGATTTAGTGGGAAAAAGAAAAAGGAAAACAGATTTGATAAGCAAGTGGATCAGACAGATTCAAGTCAAGAATCCTGCCCTTCCAGGGCACAGAACTAAAATACATACTTGATGAGGCCTTCAACTATTTGAATGCATGATTTTTTGAAACAGACAAATGCAATTTTGAGTGTATATTGAAAGATTTTAGAACCTCACTGGAATATTTATCATAAAATAAAGAAAGCATCAACTGTTTAGAGAGATGTGGGCCATCCAAATCCTCTCTACTCCCCTGACTTCCCCTCCCTGCTCTTCACCAGAGCTCTTCAAAGCTTGAGAAAGAAAGCAAAACGACAACAACCAACAACAAAATCAAGCTTCTCAATTGTATCATTTCTGATAGGTGACATTAATGACACAGAAGAGTTGGGGTGTCTTACAGAATCAGTGTATATGGCATAAGACTATTTTAAACTATGATGAAGTTGGATAGCTGTTGCATTTTTATTTTTATAAATATACCTATTCTTATATAAAATTGTTTATATCTATAACATCTACAAGTTATATCTATTACTGTTAAGTTTATTTGCTGCTTAGTCCTTGACCAGAAATGCAATTCCCAATATTCCTCATCTAATGTTCTTGTGGGACTATACTTTTTGTATTTGAGCATAGAGTTTTCAGAACTTGTTACTTCTCTATGGGCTCAATTATATGGTGGACAAATAACCCAGGATTTCACTAACTTAAAACGACAAAGTTGTATTGCCCACTCATGCTACATGGTCACCTTGACCTTGGGTTGGTAGGGGCTCTGCTCCCCTGGCCCACACTTAGGGGTCCGGGCTGATGCAGTAGCCATTATCGAAGGACTTGCTAGGTGTCATGGCAGAACGGAAGAAAGTGTGGCACATCACATGCTCATACATAAAGCTTTGACCTACAAGTGACACCTGCTACTTTCTCTCCAACTTCATTGGCCACAGCAAGCCATGTGTCCAGGCCTAATCTCAGAGAGTCAGGAAGCACAACCCTGAAAGAGGAGAAAGAATATCCATGATTAACCTTAGTGGCCACCAAAATTTGTTTTGGAAAGTAAACCCTCCTGTTTTAAAACAAGTTTTATTTCTTTTAGCTGTATTGATTTAGCTATAAATCAGCAACATCTTTATGCTAGAATAAGTATAGATTTTGATCTATCAGTTCAAACCTAAGTTCATCTGAAACATCAACGAAATACAGATTTTTTTTTTTATGCTTCTCATTTTAGGAAAAATGCCATAGGAATTAATAAGGCAAAAATCCTGCAAACAGATCCCTGGTTTGGTAATTTGGTCTTGTGCCAAAAGACAGAGCTTTCTCTTTGTAAAGGGCCCAGGTATGCTTCTCATTTTAGGAAAAATGCCATAGGAATTAATAAGGCAAAAATCCTGCAAACAGATCCTGGTTTGGTAATTTGGTCTTGTGCCAAAAGACAGAGCTTTCTCTTTGTAAAGGGCCCAGGTTTGGGATTGGCTATAGTTCTTTTTTCCATAAGGTCTGAGTCTGTCAACCTCCACAGCCCAGAGAATTCATTTGTCATACCTGGCATTCAGCTGAGGATTGAATTAACACTGGTGTTTTGAGGAAAGTTCATTTTAGCAAATTTTGGTTAGCAGGTGATTTTGTGGTTTCAAGTTGCATTATTATTAATTTTCTGTATCGAGCTTAGAGTTGCTGAATCCAGACTTCAAAGCATACAATTCCCATGACGTGGCAGGGTTAGGTGCATGTGGAACAAAAGGCGCCACTACTAAGGATTCTTGGGAGGTCAGAGGCCAGGTTCAAGGCCTTACTGTAATGTGTGTAGCAAATGTCAGCTCAACAAGAGTCCAGCAAGGAGAGAATAATTCAGAGTCCATTCTGGTGACCAAACCTGAAAACGAGCTCCTCTAATCAGAAGGTGCGGAAAGAAAGTCATATGAGCACATGCTGTTAAATGATACCCAACACAAAATTAAGCAGGCTCTATAATTCTAAGATGTGGATAGTTGTAGGAAGCAAAAACTCCAACTATTAATCAGATTAGGTGACTTCACTGGAGTTTCTGGAACTTTCAGGCATGCAGTTGGCTCCTAGCTGTGTCAGTCAGGATCCTGGCAGTAATGACAGCATATTCTGCTGGGATTTTGAAAGAAATTTTTAGCAGTGGGAGTCTTCACAGAGGTGTGGGCAGGATTAAGGGAACCACAATAGATGTCAGGGAACAGCAGCAAGAGAGGCAGCAGGCAGGAAATAATATTATCAGAGCTTGGTGAAAGCAGCAGCCATAGAAGGAGGAAGCGCAACTGGAACTGTGACCATGCAGGAACATGTTAAACAGTGCCAGGGTAGTGGGGGAGCAGCAATGATTGGCCCCATGACCTCCCTTCCAACTGCAAACCAGAGGACAAGCTTTCATTGTTGAATCCAAAAGAGCTCCAATTTACAAATAATAGAAACCAATTTACAAATTAAAATATAAACACGTGCTTCTCTCTCTTTGTTATCTGGGTATATTACAAGTTTATTGCATATTTAGTGACTCATTGCATATACAGGAAAGAAGGGAGAGATCTTAATTTATTTTTATTTTTAAATAGACTTTAGTTTTCTGAGAAGTTTTATGTCCACAGCAAAATAGAGAGGAATGTACAGAAGAATTCCCATACAACCCTTGCCCCACACATGCACAGCCTCACCCTCTATCAAAATCCTACACCAGACTGGTACATTTATTAAAATTGATGAACCTACATTGGCACGTAATTATCACCCAAAGTCCATAGTTTCCACTAGGGTTCACTCTAGGTGTTATACATTCTGTGGATTTTGACAAATGTACATGGGTACCTCAAAAAGTTCAGGAGAGATTTGTATCATCTTTTAGTTATATTTTTCCATGAACTTTTTAAAGCACCCTTGTATAATCAATGTATCCATCACTATAGTATCACACAGAGTAGTTTCACTGCCCTAAAAAAATCTCCTGTGCTCCACCTATTCACCCAGTTTTTAATTTTTAAACATTATGATCAAAAATCTCAAGAGATTGTATCCTGAACTTTAAAAAATCTGGTATGGGCCGGCCCGGTGGCTCACTGGAGAGTGCACCATCTGGGAGCACGGCGGCGCTCCCGCCGAGGGTTCAGATCCCATGTGGAGACCGGTTCCCGCTCACTGGCTGAGTAAATTATTGCCTAAAATTATAGGGAAATGGAATAACTAGGAGTCTTTAAATTATTGCCTAAAATTATAGGGAAATGGAATAACTAGGAGTCTTCCCCGGTACAGGCGCGACACCGAGGGTTGCGATCCCATTACCGGTCAGTAAAAAAAGACAAAAAGGAAAAAATAAAAAATAAAAATAAATAAAAAATAAAAAATCTGGTATGTTCCATATATATATATATATATATATATATATATACATACATACATACATACAAAAAAATAGTAATAATAAGTAAATTATTGCCTAAAATTATAGGGAAATGGAATAACTAGGAGTCTTACTATAGCCAGCAAAACTAATCCACCAATTTTCAAAGACTTAAAATATATTTGTGACAAGCATGTCAAACAACCACAGTCAGTGATGTATCAAAACACTTTACTTTAACATGTACTTGGTGGGGGTAATCTTCTCTAGTCCCTGAAAGAAAATGCTGACTTTTCTGGTCACTTTTAGTTACAAAAGGCAGGCTTAATTCAGAAACACAAATTGTCTACCCCAAAATATTAATATGTAAACTGAAGTTACAGAAAAACCTTCTACCCTTACCCATCTGGAACCTCCTCCAAGCAGACCTCTTGCAGAGGGGTGCAGGGTGTGGTTGCCATCCACTCCCTTCCTCGAAGTTTCTTCTCTTTTGGTAACCAGGGTTTCAGCCCCTCTGGGACTGACATGAGGGGTGAAGGAAGGAAAAGAGGGCCCAGGGAAGTTTCTTCCTTGCTGATGGCTTTGCTCTCTCTGAGCCTGGTGCGTGTTGAACACATCATTTCTCTCATGGACACTTGTAAGGGCACATTGGAGGTTCCTCTGTTGAGCTTCCTTGACATGGTTGTATGGTGGTCCACTCTGTGCAGACTGTTGGAACCTCCTCATCCTCCAATTGTCATTTTGGGTAGGAATTTGTATTAGTTAGCCATTTCTATGTAACAAATTACCCTAAGACTTCCTGGCTTAGAACAACCCACACTTATTATCTCACAGTCTCTGTCGGTCAGGAATGCAGGCCTGGCTCGGCTGAGTCAACTACTTCAGGGTCTCTCACAAGGCTGGGGTCACAGTCATCTCAAGGCTCAACGGGGAGGCACCTGCTTCCTACTTGACTCACATAGTTGTTATCAGGATTCAGTTCCTCATGGACTATCGGACAGAGGGTATGAGTTCCACACTGACTTTTGGCTGGAGGTCACCCACAGTTCTTTGCCATGTGGGCCTCTCCACCATGGCGGCTTGCTTCATCAAAGCATGGAAGCTGAGAAGCAATAGAGAGAGCCCAGCAAGATGAAAGTCATGATCTTTTGTAACCTAATTATGAAAGAGACACCCAATCACTTTTGTCTTATTCTATTCATTACAAAGAAACTACTAGTTCCAGCCATGGAAAAAAAGAGGAGATTACACAGGGCAAGAACACCAAGAGGTGGGGATCACTGAAGACTTTTTGAAAACAGTTTGAGTTCATCTCTCTCTGCCTGACCCACGTATGGTCATGGAAAACTCATGCATCCTCACCCCTGACAAATGCTGGGATACAGTGACCACCTCTATCCAGCTGCCACTGGCCTCCTTAACTTGCCCAGGTATGAGCCAGGTACCAGTTCTTCTCAAGGGAACATACAGCAAACTCTCCAAATGACCCTTTGAAGCCCCCTCTCCTAAGATCTGGCATTAGAAGACAACCCTCCCCATCACCCTTTTCCTGTGGGGAAGAGGGTAGGAACCCACAAAGAGCCATAATTCTTTCCCAAGAAAATCTGCTGATAAAACCCTCCTTCCTCTGTCTCCTCTGTCTCTCTATCCTTTTACATTCTCAAGGTCATTTAGGGCACTAAGGAGCTTCAAAGTCGTAGAACTGCTTCTTGAGCATCGCTTTTGTAAAGTCTGCTTATGACAGTCTGTTGCACGCTCATTTGGATGTCTACCATCTATCATATTGTTGCCTCAGCTGAAATTGAGGAAAAGACCCATTTTAACATTCTCTACACATTTCAAATAATCTTTGATGATCCAGAGGGCTCTCACTAATTTTATAGTGTTTGTCACTTTGATCATCCATTTTCAATTTCCTGGGGAAAAACGTGTACTCACCCACTTTATGAATAACAGAAATCAGTTTTCCCAATACAATCATAGTTGTCAACTGATCACATATAATCTACTAAAAATGCACCAACATATCCTTTCTGTTAAATGCATCAATGTAATTTTTAAGCTGCATTCAGAAATAAGGATGTCATCGTTTCTTTTTCTGATTTTCTCATTGGACAAAATTTATAACAAATTTTTTTTTTGCAGAAAAACAAAGGGATAGTGTGGGGTGGCATATACTCCCTATGCAGTGGATCTCCATCTGAGCTCATTTGTAATCAAGTTTGCAGCACACCCTTTGAAAGTTTGTTTCCCAGAATACTATTTTCACTCACTTCAAACACCCAATTATCAACAGACTTGGATATTTAATTTTAAAGTTCTAAGAGCCACATTCTTGTTTTTTGTAACTGCAGGAAGTCATTCTTAGGGGGACATTATCCTGTTTCATTAAGCGAAAATATTTCATTTATCATTCCCATCAGTGTCATTAGGTTTAGCCAACGGCAAGGAGGTTAGGATTTCTTTTTCTTTTTTTTCCCTGTGAATAAGAAACAGACTGAAAGAGTTGGGATGAACTGTCCCAAAAAGTAGGTAGAGAGAGGAAAGCATCTATCCCAGAACTTGCAACCTGCTAGTAGAGAACTGGAACAAAATACCCATTTGAGAGGTTCTGAAAGAGAGGTTGAAAAACTAACATGAAAATTCCAAGAGACATCATCTGTAAAAGTTCCATAGAGAAAGAGTGTAGTAAAGAGGAGCAATTGTTCCTCAGGGAAAGGGGCACTGAAGCTATTCAAAATAAGAGGTACCAGAAACTGTGAAGGACTCACAGAAGTTTGTGCCTCTCTGACGGCTTCCCTGATGGCCTAGGAAGATATACGTGTGTTCTCTTTCAGGAGCTCAACAGAACTTAAACCTAATCCCCCTATAACACTCATCACAGTGAATCAGAAGGTCTGTTTATGAGTCTTCCAATTTCTACTCTAAATAGCTTGAGGCCAGGGATGTTGTCTTTTCCATCTGGATATCTACTACTCAATGCATTGTAAATATCCAAGAAATATTTGTTGAATAAATGAGTGAATAAATAAACAGAAAATGAGGTAGAGAATGGTTCCAACAGAAAAAATCAAAGAGAACATGGTGAGAGGAGAGAAAAGTTTTAGGCAGTGCCCTCAGGGAGCAAAAGCCCATGGGTCTTGGGTTTGGACCATGGCTGCCAGCCTGGCATCTACTGCTCAAATTTTTCTGCTTTCACAACCACAAAACTTAATTTCCTCCCCTGCTCTCTGAATCTAGACTTCTGAACATGTATCTTCCTTTTGCATGCATTCAGTTCCCTGGCTCTTAATTAGACCTATTTTCTTCTGTATTTCCTTCATCTCTTCCTTCTCTGATCAGCACCCAAATATTCTTCCCCTCAAACCCGATGTTTGAATCCCCCTATAGTGGATTGAATTATGTCCCCCCAAAACTCATTTAAGCTTGCATTGTGTCCTCCAAGTTTTATTTAGAAATTTAGCCTCCTCCTGTGACTGTTAAGAGGGTGGGAAATCCTATTATGATAACTGAAAGGTGGAGCCTTGAAGAGGTGATTGGATTGTAGGACGGTGTGGTAGTGAATGGATTAAAAATCGTGGTCAGGTGCGTGGTTCTGAGGGCTTTAAAAGGAAAGGAGAGTCTGTCTGTCTGTCTCTCTGCTCTCTCTGCTTCCACCATCTTGCAATGTGAGGCCCCTGGCTCACTGTTGTCACCACCAAATGGACTTTGGATTTACCAGCCTCAGAAACTGTAAGCAATAAATTTCATTTTTCTTTATAAATCACTCAGTTCCAGGTACTTCGTTATAAGCAACAGAAATGCACTAATACACCCCCAAACCCCCACATTTAGAACATTGCAACAGATCTCTTCCTTTCTCTACCAGTACTCCCATTATTCAGGAGTTCTTCTGACCTGGAACTGTCACCTACAGAAGGTAGGGACAGCTGATCTTGGATGAGAACGTCTGTCTTGGATACATTAGAGAAAGTGCTTCCACAAAAAGCCACCACAGGATGTAAGGAACAAAGCTGAATTTTTAAACATCCCATGGGTCACAAGAGTTTGAGAGGTCTGTGGAGGTGGAGGAGGAGGAGGGGAAGAGCAAGAGAAAAGGGGAAAGGGAGAGGAAGAAAAGAAAAACACAAAGAGCAGATAGAAGAGGAGAAAGAAAGAGAACTGTCTTCTTTCAATAGAAAGCACGACTCTCTTCCCCAGCAAATTTCCAAAGACCCCAATTGCTCATTGCATTGGCTACTTCTCAGCCCACAGCTTACTTGATCCCCTCTTCCCAAAACTCTCCTTTCTCCACCTCCACATCACCTCTGGTCCTGACTTGTCTACTGATTCTCAGTCTTCTCTGTGAACGCCTATTCCTGTCCACAACCCTTGTGCTTGTCATTCCTCATGGTTCTCTTTTGTGTGCTGTTCTCATGCTCTTAGCCACTCATGGGACGATGATGATGATGATTTCAAAGTCCACCCTTCAGCCCAGATCTCTTCTCTGTGACCCATGTGTCCAACAGCCTTTTGTACATCTTAACTTGCAAGTTCCGCAAGCACTTGGAATGCAACACACCTAGTACTGAATTCATCATTTCCACCACCCCCAGTCCTGCTCTTGTGTCATTTATAATTGAGATTGGTACCACCAGCTACTTTATTGCTCAGGTCAGAATCTGACCTCACACTTCTCCCCTCCCCACCCCCACACTCTTACTTGATCAATTCCTGTTCATTCACTGCCCAAGTTTCTCTTGAATCCTTCCAGTTATTGCCTCCATTCCTTCCCCCGAGCTCCCACTTGATATGAGTGCACCTACTGCTGGCTCCTCCGATTCATTTTCCACGTGAAAACTGTGATCTTCCTAAAACACAAATCCAATTTTGTTCATGTCTCCCTACTGCACATTGTATAATGTCAAGTTTCTCTAATGCAATCTAGAAGGACTTCATCATCTGGTCCTTACTTACTATAGAACTTTCTGCTCTCTATGCCCCAAAGGCCGCTTTCAGTTGCCCAAATGTGCCATGTTTTTTCATGTTCCACCTCTTGCTGTGTTTTCCCTGAGCCTGGAATAGAGAGGTCAAAAAAACTGTGTTGGATGAACAAATGTTTGAATGTGAAAGGCATCTATAGTTGCTAGAGATTCTGATTAAAACAAAGTAGCACACAAACCAGAAAAAAGAAAACCTCTGTAGTTTATTTTGCTTTTATCCAGGAATATATAAATTAATATTACACAAGCAAAGATAAATAGTGTCTTCATAAGTACAGCTCTGTCATTTCTGCAGCAAGAGACTTTATCTTAATTCTTTTAGCATAATTTAATTTTGCCTCTCTCTTTTTTTTTTATTAAACTGCATTTATTATACAGAGGGTTTTATGGTCCTCTAAATGTATGCTTGCTGTTCTCTCTGTAAATTGTATTTTCCAAATGTCTGTCTTCCTAGAACTATTTTCCTATTAGAAGCCAGTTATTATTTTTCCAGGAATGGCAGTGTAAACCTCGATTGTTTGTTTATAGTAGAGCAATCCTGGAGATTTTAGATTTATTTATGTTTCCCCAGATCCCTGTTCCATAATAATGCAGCATTCTGATTTTAAACAAACCTCAGAACTTTTGCCTGTGGTCCAATAAATGGGTGTGCACACATTGTTTAAATCAGTAAAATATGCTAGTGGTGTCCAAGCCCAGCCTCTCGGCTACTCGGTAAACTGCTAAGTGCCTGCAGAAGCTTATGGGTACTTTACCACAGGAGCTGGTTTTCTCTGTTCAAAATGCAGTTACCTGCCTTTAATGTATCACCAAATGCCAAGACTGGAACTTCTTTCTTCTTATTTTTATTTTTAATTATATATTTTATTGGAAAGATAATCATAGATGGTTGTATTGGGGCACTTCAAATGAAACTGGTTCCAGCTGATTTAAGCAGAACAAGAACTTTTTAAAAGGATACTGGGTGCTTTAAGAATTATCAGAAAGGCTGAAGAACCAAGCAAACTCATGCTATTTCCCCAGGGGTGCAATATCACTTTTGATTTACAATTTTTGTGTGGAGGAGTTCTAGACATTTTCTATTGTCCCGTCCCACCATAGCAGCTCCTACCCATAGGTCAGGGAGCTGATATGGAAATTCTGCCAGACACTGACTACACTTATTCCAATCATACCCTAAAGATCCTGCACTGCTCTCCTCCCCTGGGCCTACTATGGGGTGGGCTTGGCTACAAAGTCCATTTATTACATGACCAAATAAATCCCTACCCCTTGATTAGGGGGCTATAGCAGCATTCCAGTTCCCCAGGAATCAATAGCTCAGAGCAGAACCTTGGGAATCCTGATATCCCCTTTGAGACCAAGTAGCCATTTCAATGCAGTGTCTTTCACCTAAAAGACCAACCTCCAGAGAGCAACCATCACAGGGACTAAGAAGGAAGAGTTAGAGAACCAGGAGAAAACTTGAGGACACTGGTTTCTTTGCACTGCCTTTAGCTTCCTCTAGGCCACATTAGCTGTCATTTATCTTCCACTACGGTGCTTTTTAAAGTTGCTGGGACTGCTCTCAAGGCTTTGGTAAAGGGATGATCTTGCAGGCCATCTCAAGGCCATAGCTGGGAAGTGGCTAAACGGGTTGCCATGATAAATCTTCTGCAACATTTCTATCTCCCTAGGTCTTTGGGTTTCTTCATCTACATTAAATTTTTTAAATGTCTCTCATGTCAAATATAAGTAGTTTGGGTCACCAACACATCTGGGCAGGTAAAAAACCAAATTTACTCCCAAAGCACTACTGCATGCAGGCACTCTTAGTACCAAAACCTGTTCCATCAGTGTTCATTGTTCCAAGAAACTGACTCTTCATTGATTAAAGAAGACTGAGAAGTTACTAGAAGTGTACTGAGTGGCTCATAGCATTTCCAAGGTAGCTGGAGAGGCAGACTCAGAGGCTACACAACTTCAGAGGACCCAGGCCATCAAATCAGGCCACGAAACTGCTGCTGCTCCCACTGCCCCACCCTGGGTGCTTGCCCAGTCCCCCTCAGCCACAGCCACTCTTGCAATGGTCAATGCCACCCCCAGAGAGGATTCTGGCAGATCGTGCTTACTTGGGGCAGCAGTTCCTAATTTACAGACAAGGGCAGTGTGCCACATAATTGTGTCCCAGCTTCAAAGGAGGCTGGAGCAGCAAGTATCTGCCACGTTTAGCTTCTGCAGTGGGAAAGCAGATCAATGTGCCATAAGATATCACAGATAGGAAATTCCCCAGATATAGGAATCCATTTCTGAGGTTAAGCAGGCAAAATAATGAAAAATGCATATGGCAGAGGATTTCCAGCCTAAAGCTTCATCAAAATATTTTGAGATGAACATGGCCTGATGTGATTTGGTGCACTAATTTCCTTTTAACAGCTTGATGACAAGATACAAGTTGGTGCTGCAGTAATACCAGAATCCATTGAATCTAACATGCCAAAAATTGTGTCATGCAATTATTTTATGTGCCACCAAAGAAATGCTGCCAAGTGTCCTAGGACTTGATAAAGGATAATTTTCAAAAGTTTAAAGAACACATTTCTCTTACAAATTTAAAGTAAGGATATGTCAAAGATTTTATTCAATTCATTTATTATTGAGGGAAGAAGTATGATGTTAAAACCAGTCCAAAAAACATTTGAGAAGCTAGGTATATAGAGATAATTTAATAGACTGTTGGGTTAGTTTTAAACAAAACAAAACAAAAATACTGGTTAATGTCAGACAAGATGATAGCCGTAATTATTGTGCTTATCCATTCCTCTTGAAAGAAATTATTTGCATTTCTACTTAACATAAATCTACAAACTAAACCCTGCCCCTACAGACTTGTAAAATAGTCAGACAAATAGAAAATTAAAACCAACACTGCACTGAAACAACATTTAATGATCTCTCTTGTGTATTTCCAAATTTGGGATAATATTTTTGACAATCTCAATGCTTTCATATCACTTAGAGCTCTTCTAGAATTATTTAGGATAGAATTTTATCATATATCACTCTTGTGCATACATAAAAAGGAATACATTAAATAAATTAGAGAATTCTATGTGTTCACATTCAAACTCTTATAATTCATTTTTCAACTCAGAATCATCAAAGTTTATATTTTTCTATGTATTATTGTTCCCTATGCCATCAAGAGCATTGGCAATGTAGCACTTCTTTTTAGCCTTCCTCTCTTTTCTCTGGAATTTTTTTTCCAAGAAGCTGACATACATTCTGCAATTTTTGATGCTAGAGCATTCTTGATTTTTCCACTTGTCAATAGAAGATTATAAGACAAACCCAATACTCATATTCCTTCCTTAAATGGTCTTTACATGTTTTTCTCCTCCTTTGAAGAGCTTATTCTTTAAATGGCTAAGTTTATGAATGTGAAAGCTGTGACAGCCACACCATCACTGCTTCCTGGCTGACAGAGATTGTTAAGACACCATCAATTTTTAAGACACGGTATTATCCAGGGTTCTCCAGAGAGACAGATCAATAGGATATATGTATAGATATATGAGAGGGAATTTATTAGGGAAATCGGCTCACATAATTATGAAGGCTGAGAAGTCCCACAACAAGCTGTCTGCAAACTGGATGCTGGCAGTGTGGCTCAGTCCAAGTCTGGAAGCCTCAGAACCAGGGAAGCTGATGGTGTGATTCTCAGTCCAAGGTCAAAGGCCTGAGAGCTCATATGGGTGCTGCTGGTATAAGTCCTGGAACCCCTTTGGGAAACCTGGAGTTCTGATATCCACGGACAGGAGAGAAAAGTATCCCATCTCCAGGAGATAGAGTGATACATTTGCCTTTTCCTCTCTTCTGTTCTCTCTGGGCCACCAACAGATTGGCTGGTGCCCACCCATATCAAGTGTTGATCTTCCCCACCCAGTGCAGTCAGGTTCACATGCTAATATCCTCTGGAAACACTCTCATAGACACACCCAAAAAGAATGCTTCACCACGTTTCTAGGTACTCCTTAATCTAATCAAGTTGACACCTAAAATTAGCCAACACAGACACATTCTAATTTCAGAGAAGCTATAGTGTAAAATATTTATCTTAGAATTAATGAGATATAGGTAGCTCCAGATCTAAATCTAAATATATGTATTTATGTTTTGTCTTGACTTTGTACCAAGTGAATGAATTTTTTTTACCTGTTCAAGTATCAAAATTGAGGACTAGATGAGGCAGAGATTACTAAGTATTCTGCAGAATACATTTTCTCCTTCTTTTAATAAGAGAACACTTCTCCTGCTGAATTTTTGCAGGACAGTGGCTGTAGAGCTAAATATACATTTTCCAGCATCCTTTGCATAAAAAGGTGGCCATATGACTAAATTTTGGCCAAAGAATATAAGCAAAAGTGATATGTGCAACTTTCACATCTCATTTTTCCAAGAAAGTTTTGCCCTACCCTTCTTTTCTTGTCCTTTTCTGTGAGCTGGAATAAGGACACGGTTCTGGGAAACATGGGAATAAAGTCATCCTCTAAGTTGGTAGGAAAAAAAGACAGAAGGAACCAAGTCTCTGGATGACCCATGGGGCAGAGTTTCCCACCTGCCTTGTTACACAGGAAAGAAATATATTACTCGAGTTACTATATTTTGGAGTTTCTTTGTTACAGCTGCCTACCACATACCCTGCATTAATACACTAAGTGCTAGAAGTATCATGGGTTTTCTAGAATATTTTGGCTCATCTTCTTGACTCAAGGGAAGAGACTGGGTTATTTTAGAATGAGGCAGGCCTGAGGATTTCTGGTACTTAGAAGTCCATAAAACTCCAGAAGCCAAGTCCACTGAGATTCCAAGTCAATTCAACTACAGCTTGAACACTCCTTAGGCCCACCAGCTGCTAATGCTGGGAAAGGTTTTTGTTTTTGTTTTTAACATTTTGTCCTCAATTTCACCATATCAATGGGCACATGCCATATGAAGGGAACCCAGGAAGGGCTTATACATCCTGGTCCTCAATTATCAATTCTCACTTTAGAATGATGCTCTAGTCTCTTCACCAGTCACATCTACAACTTAATCACGATGAACAAGTCTCTCCTTTCCATTTCATTCCAACAAGTGGGCTCATGCCCTGCCTTTATTCTTTGCAGTTCAGTTTGGCCATAATGTTAAAGGAAAGTACACTATGGTTTTAAGGGAAGAAAAACAAGCCTTAGTGTCCACAAGATCCCAAAACATACTATAAAATTAGTGGTCTTGGTGAGGTAATAGGTGGTGGATTGTGGAAAAGAATAGAAAGTCCAAAACAGACTCTTGCATTATGGGAATTTGCAATAAAAAGGTATAATTCAAATCAACTGATAAGTGACATTGGAATATTAATTTCAAAAGAAGATAACTTAGATTTCAACTTCAAATTGGGCCCTAAAATAAATTTCTGATGGAGTTTAAGTTCTCTAGCACTACAAAAGTATTAGAATAATCATTATTGTAAATAATTTAGTGATAAAGTTTCCAAATCTTCAAACAAAGCCAAAGCCATAAAACATTGAAAGATTTGATGATTCAGAAATTCAAAATTATTTATGTCATAACATACTACATGCAAGTCAAAAGAGAAGCATTAGACTAAACAAATATATCTTAGATAAAGAGTTATATACATTATATGAAAATGCATTTCTACAAATCAATAAGAAACAGACAAGTAGGCTATTCATGGATAAAGAAATACAAACAGCCAAAAGAAATATGAAGCGATTCTCAATCTCATTGGTAATAAAGAGAATGCAAATTAAAATAATAGTGGCAAGTCATTTCCACTCATCATATGGACAAAAGTGAAAAGATTGATATTACAATGCTGAGGTCTGAGCTTTTCACCTTTATTGTGCTAGGAATGGGTTGCAGGTGCTCAGATATTTCTCCCATCTCTCTGTGCAATGAGTAGTGCCTGAGGCCCAGAGAGCTCCCAGAAAATAGCTTCTCAGTGTAGAAGCATCTTCTGTTTACAACTGGGTAAGGTAAAAATAATAGCATTTATGTGAATGTTACACTGTGATAAAGTCTGGGTAGGGCTGGTCTAGGGTTTGGGAAAACAAGACACACTTGGTGTGCCTCTCTGAAAGGACAAGTTAGTACATTCTCTCAAATTTAAAGTAGTTGTGACCTTTGTATCAGAAGTTCCACTTTGGAGAATCTACACTGCAGAAATGTTTACACATGTGCAGAAAGAAAAAAATATATATACACATACAATACTGTACGTTCATTACAGCATAGTTAATTGTAAAATATTAGAAACAAATGTTCTAAATGTTAACTCATAAAGCAATAATTAAACAAATTATATTATATAAATACTGAGGAATATTATGTAAGAAATAAAGGAGAGAAAGAAAGGAAGAGAAGGAAGGAAGATGCATTTAATGAACATATGATTATAATATGTTATATTATAATAAAGTAAATGGTGTAACAATATGTATAACATGATTCCATTTATCTTAAGATATATATATATGAATACACACACATATATACCTATACATGCATTTCTACAAATCTATAAGAAACAGACAAATAGGGTATTCATGGATGAAGAAATACAAATAGCCAAAAAAGATATGTTTGTGTTTTTGTCTGTGTGTCTGTGTGTGTGTAAATGTGTGAACAATGGTCTAGAAAGACAGAGTTCAAAATTTTAAAAATAGTTATGTTAAACTTTGGCCAAAATAGCCCTGTAAGCTACATGCATCTTCCCTCCCCCCAAAAATATCCACATGGCATTAGTAGATATATATATTTAATGCACCAAAAAGACACAGCTGTGCTCAAAACAGGATGATCATTCCTGTGATCCAGAAAAGGAACAAAAGTACAGAAAGTACAGAGAACTGAGAAGGCTCAGACTCGCAGGTTCTCCCAAAAGGAATTTGCAGAAGGAGCCGGGAATTGAAGTCAGGCAGGGTAATGAGATCATGGAAAGGAAAAGGAGCCAAGGTCACTGTGGGAAATGGAAGTTGAGATGGACTCCTCCAGAAATGAAAAGAGATCAAATTAGAGCTATAATCCTTGCTCTGAACTCACCTAGTACCCAGCTGCTGTCAGGGTGGCAGCAGGAAGTGTGGACAGTCAGACCACCATGAAGTGAGCTAAGATGCCCAATGGCTCACAAATAGGATCTGCAGGAGGACCTCGAGTCACCAAGGGGAGACCTGATTCACAACAGGGGACCTAGGTGGGTCATGTGGAGGCGACCACACCATCCAACAGGGAGAGGGGAGATCCAGGTAATAGGACACATACACACGCACATGCTCGCGAAACTCCTACTGAAGATGAGTTTGCACACTGAAACTCATATAGAAATCAATGTGGCTGTATATATGACTTTAAAAATATGACCCAATAGTTTGACTTTAGCAATATGCCCTAGAGAAAATCCTACACATGTGCACAAGGATATATAGACAAATATGTTTACTGTATCTTTGCTTATAATAACAATTGCAAATAACCTAAATGTCCATCAATAGGGAATAGTTAAACAAAATATGGAATATTAATACAATAGATTACTCCGTAGAAGTTAAAGTAAATGAGGATTTTTCTGTATTAACAAAGATCTCAAAAGGATAGTATTGAGTAAAAAGAAAAGTAATTTGTGAACAATACACATAGCATATAATTTATGTAAATAAATGATATATACTGTTTGCTGGTTCATTAATGTACAGTTTAAAAAAACATGAAGAATACACGCCAACTTCATGATAGTAATTGCCTCTGAGAAGAGGCATATGATGTAGTTGGGGGTGAACAAAAAGATTTCAACTTTATCTATAATGTTCTCTTTCTTATATTTTGAAAATTGGGTGAAATATGCAAATATGCTACATTTGGTCATTCTGAATAGTGCGTAGTTGGTACCCAGATGCTTGCTATATTATTTTCTGCATTGGTTCGTTCTTTCAAAACTTTTCAGAAAAGGAAGTTCAGTGAAGGAGGGTAAGACTGGGGAGTGTATGTGAGAAAGGGAAATTTCAGCTTTGACTCTGTTATTCCTGTAATAGGAGGCTGAATGGGATGTAACTACTATTTTAGAATCCGTAACAGACTTAAAGCTGAGCACCAAGAGACACTAACTACCTTCCTTTCCAAGGAGAGCATATACCTTTGAAGGGCAACACTCCTCTAGGATATACAAGAGAGCCCCAGCGCCATTTGCTCCTCATCTCTACCCAGCATATCACAAGGAAAGCCTGGGCAAGTGGCAGAAGGCCCGGGGAAGTGCTGTCATCCCCTCCCTTTCCCTTCAACCTTCACCACCACGGAAAAGTGACGGGGCTCCAAAGGAACCACCTGTCTATGCTGGAGAACCTGTAAGAAGTGGACGCTGGAGTACGAATCAGCTTTAGCACTGAACTACCGGATTAATACTGGGCCAATGTGGGGCAGGAGAGGAAGGCCCAGGATGGCTCTAGTGTTTTCTCCGTTCTCAGCTGGGCCCAGTTCTCTGCTATGCCCCATCAGCTCTTTTCCCTTGGATTTTTTTCCTTTTTGTTACTGGTTACAAATCACAGCTTGCTCCCAGGACCACTTGTCTTGTTCAAAGACAAGCACAGAGGCCCTTTCTATTAGCTAGCATTGGGAAGTGACAAAGACTACAGAATCCTACAAAGTCTGGGTTGGTGTAGTCCCTGGTCTGGAGACCACTGGAAGTCCCCTTGTACTTCACCTTCACCTATTGTGGGTGTGAATGGGGTTTACCAAACCTAAACACCCTGCTGACTGGCTCTCCAGGGCCCAGCATGGCTCCATGAAACTTTCTTTCCAGTACAGTAGTGCTTGTCTATCACGGATTGTGTGGATATTTGCAAATCACTAGATTATGTGACAGCCTTTTGTGAACTGACCAAAGCCAACTTGGTCACAACTCAGATTCTTTTTGGTAAATCACAGAAGCCACCAAAGAAGTCTGTGGTGGAGAGGGTTTAAAAGCTATCACAAACCTTTCTACTATGTTTTAATGAAAGCAAGGCTCAGACTCAGTTATGCCAGAGAGAGACATATTGCACAAACATCCATAAGCATAGCAGGCACAAAATAATCATATGATCTACTCTGCAACTTGGGGAAGTCACAGGCCATTCTTTAGGTTCTCCTTCTCTGTGTGGCATGTTCCTGCAGGCATGTGGCCACATATCCTAGGCAGGATTTTATTACTTCTATTCAAAATCATGCAATCAAAAATCCTCCTGAATAAGTGGTTCTTGACTGAAGTGATTTTGCAGCACAGGAGACATTTGACACTGTCTGGAGACATTTTTCATTGTCATAAGGAGTATACTACTGGCATCTAGTGGGTATATGCCAAGGAAGTTATTAAACATACTGTAATGCACAGGACAGCCTCCCTGCATCAAAGAATTACTCAGTGCAAAATGTCAATAGTGCTGAGGTTGAGAAACACTGTCCCAAACCAATGGCTGGACACAGAAGCAATTAGGGACCAAGCCTCTGGCACCATCTCAAAGGGGGTAGGGTACAAGCCTTGCCAGATTCTTATATTCTATTCCTGCAAGAGTGGAGACAGTGCCTTTAATGTATTTTAGTCAATCTACATGTATTAAATACTTTTAATTTCACCAATGAGCTTCCTTTTCCAGCATTTATCATACTAATTAACAAGTCGCCATTTTCGCCAATTAAAAATTTTTTTTCTGACATCAGCGTGCTAATTAGTAAAGCTTCAGTTGTTGATTAAGCTATAGATAGCAAAAGGCAGGGGATGGATTTAAGAAGTATTAAATATTTCAATTTAGCCAGAATGTCAGGCCCCTGCTAGGAGATCTCAGAATATGATGGTACTTCAAAAAGCCCAGGGAAAAATAGAATTAAAAGATAACATGAATCCTTCCATGAACTTTCTGAAGTACCCCTGTACAAGGCTTTCAAGGTAGGCTAGAGCAAGAAAAGGAGGCCTTTAAATGAGCTCCTGGGTCACTTTTGTACAAATTCTCCACCAAGGCAATGAGTGTAACAGTGAGCATTAAGTCCCAGGCACTGTCAAGCTCTCTCTTTGTAGCTCACTTGGATGGGCTGGAAATGCCAGTGGACAAACAGGTACACTTTGCCCCCCATTGTCATCCTGACTGGAAGTTGGAATACTTTACCTACTTTAGCAGAGCTGAATAATTCATATCCTAAGTAGCTATGCAATATTCTATTCTTTATTTAGCCAAATCTTGCCTGCAGGGTTTCAGGGAATTGTACATTTTCTAAATCATTAAAAATTTTATTTATTTTCCTACAGAGTGCCACTACTACCACTCAAAAAGGAAAGAGAAAAAACTTTACAAGCTTCAAACTTTGAGTTTTAAATATCCTCTAAACAAAAAAGAAACAAAATATATTTATATATTTAGACATGTAGGTATTACATTGTAGATATATAAATGTTAAATATACATATTTCAGCATTGTGTTAGTCTGTTTCTGTTGCTTATAACAAAATACACAGATCCGGGTACTTTGAAAGAAAATGAAATTTATTGCTTACAGTTTCAGAAGCTAAGAAGTCCAAAGTCCAGGGAACATACCTGGTGAAGGCTTTCTTTGGTGGTGACTTCAGTGATGGCAGGGTATCACATTGAGAAAAATGGTGGAGCAGAGAGAGAGACAGACTCTTCATGTTCCCCTTTTAAACCCTCCAAAGCATGCCCATGGCCACCATTTTTAGTCCATTTACTATGGCATGGTCCTATTCAAGTTCCTCTTCAAGGCCATAATAGGATTTCCCACCCTCTTAGCAGTCACAGTGGGGGCCAAGTTTCTAATACATAAAACTTGGGGGACACAATTCAAGCTTCAGTGATTTGGGGAGGGACGTAATTCAATCCACTACAAGCATCTTTTCCTAAGTTGATAAAAAAGGGACCAACACTAGTTATTAAATATTAAAATATTAAATAAAGTTGTTTAATCAGAGTTAGAAAATCAATATAGCAGCCATGGAAGTTTAGAAGGGGGAAATTTACCTAAATATACAGTTTTTCTAAGTCAGACAAGAAATATGCTACCTATCCACTCATCCGATGATGGACATTTGGGATGAGTGGATACGGAAAATGAGGTACATCTACACAATGGAATACTACTCAGCTATAAAAATGAATGAAATACTGCCATTTGCAACAACATGGATGGACCTTGAAAGAATAATATTAAGTGAAACGAGTCAGGCAGAGAAAAAGAAATACCACATGTTTTCACTTATTGGAGGGAGCTAAAGGTGAATGAATCAATTCACACACATACATACGCACACACACACACACTCTCACACACACACATAAAAACAAACAAACAACAACAACAAAAAAAAAAACAAAAAAACAAAAAAATCGGTGGGGGGGGAGAGGAAGATATAACAACCACAATTTTTTTTTTTGAAGTTCTTACAACAAGAAAATGGAGGGGACACACCTGGGTGGGAGGGGGGAGAGGGAGGAGGGAGGGAGGTTTCGGTGATGGGACACAATAATCAACTACATTGTATATTGACAAAATAAAAATAATAATAAAAAAAAAGAAATATGCTACCTAAAAGTTGAATGAATTGATTTATATTATATAATCCAAAAAAAAAAATCAGAACTCTCTAGCACGTAAACCTGCTAATCGCTTTGTAGATAAGTGCTATAAATCATACATAATTTAGTGGATGAGACTAAAGTCATTTTGTCAAATATATATTAATGAGGGGGAAGCCTTATACTAAACTATTAGCATTCTAAGGATGAGAAATGGTATCAGTTATTTACTTTTAAAAACTTGAAAAAAAGAAAATGTATTCAAAAGCCAGATATATTGCTACACAACTATGCCAATTGTATGGCTAGGCATTTCATAACTAAAGACAAAACATTTCATTATTTTATTTATACTAAGTTTCCATTTGTATCGTCAGGGTTAAGGCTCAAACCCATTGTACAGACTGGATCACCAGACCCCTCAATTATCATGCTAGGCAATTGGGAAGGATCCTGGGAGCCATTAGCAGATGACATGAGCTCAGTCCTCAGCAGCAGTAGCAGCAGCAGCAGCATCCTGGGGACACTGGCAGCAACAGCCTCCAGCAGCAGTAGCAGCCTCTCCATGGCCCCCCCAGGGGCATCCTGGGGGAGGGGGGGCACCATGGATCAGACCCAGTCATCCTTTATACTTAAGTCCATAACCCAGGACACCTGGGTGCACACATGCAACTATATCAGACGATAACCAAGGAACACCTGGGCGCACGTGCATATTTACATCAAATGGTGGGCAAGAGTCTGAACATCTGAGGGGCCCTGACCATTTTCCTTCACTTTCCCTACAATCCACCCCTTCAGGGTCCCTCGCTGTACAATCTATGCATTCAGAATCTTGCGCTATGTTCCCTTAGTGAGTAACTGACCCTTGCATCCATATTACATATTCCATCCCAACGATCCCAACAGTCTTTAGCTTGTTCCAGCACCAACTCAAAAGTCCAAAGTCTCATCTGAGACTAAAGGCAAAACTCCTTTCAACTGTGAACCTGTAAAGAGTCAAACACAAGTTTATCTACTTCCAAGATACAGTGGGACAGACATTGGGTACACATTCCTATTCCAGAAGAGAGGAACAGGCCAGGAAGAGGAAAAACAGGACCCAAACAAATCTGAACCCCAAACAGGGCAAACATTAAGCACAGTGGGGTATCTGGGCCCCCAAAACATTGGGCAACCTCGCCCTACAGCTCTGCCAGGTTCAGCCCATGGAGCTGCCTTGGTGCCTATGGCTTTTCCAGGCTGGCACTGCACGTTGCCAGCAGCCCCACAATTCTGGGCTCCCAGCGGCAGCCCTGCTATCCTGGCTCCATTAGACATTTCCTCAATGGGGGTTCTCTGTGGGGGCTCTGATCCCACTTTTCTGCTCCACATTGCTCTATAGATGACCTCTGAAGTGGCTCCACCACTGCAGCAGGTCTCTGCCTGAGTACCCTGGCTTTTTCTTACGTCTTCTGAAATCTGGGTGGAGGCTACCATACCTCCACTGCTCTCAGGTTCTGCTGGTCTGCAAACTCAACACAACGCAGCCACCACCTAGGTTTCCGGCTTGTGCTCTCTGGAGCTGCTGTGATAACCACACTTGGGGCCACCCGAGGCAGGACTGATCCAGCCAGAGCAGCTGGGATGCAGGGAGCAGTTTCCCGAGGGGAGCAGCACCCCAGGTCTGTCCTCCAGAGAAACTCAGTTCTCTTAGGCCTCCGGCCTGTGATGGGAGGGGCGCTCTCCCCAACTTCTGAGATGCCCTCAGGGCCCTTCTCCCATTGTCTTGGCTATTAGTATTTAGCTGCCCCATCCCTGGCTGCTGAATTACTTGAATCAGCTCCGCATACAGCCCCACCATTCACTCACAGTCTCGGGGAGTTCCTCCAGCATTCGCACACAGTTCCAAGCAGCTGCCTTTGCCCATTTCATCAGAGTAGTTGCCCCGCCCTTGTGAATATCTGCAGCTATCCTGCAACTGCTGCCACGGAGACAGGCACCTAGTAACAGAGACTAACTTTGTCGCCTTTTCACCAGGTGAAAACATACTTGAAATTACGCTGGGGCACCTGTCCTCAGGTCATCTGCCCATCTGCATGTGGGCATCTTTTCTTGGGTTTATATGGCACCCAGCGAGCCATCGGGTCTAAGTGGCCCCCTTCAAGCCTTCTCGGGTTTAAGTGGCACCTAGTGAGCCATTTGCCTTTGGACAAACACAACATGCATTTACTACATCATCTCCAGAGCACCTCACACCATCCACCCCTAGGTCCCATAGCTGCAGCAGCCAGGGGCTCTCCCTGTTTCTGCCACTTTATTGTTTCCCCAAGCCAACCAAATCAACCTGGGTATGTGGGACATAGGTAGTGAATTGGGTCACCTGTGGTTTGCCTATTGGTCCACCCAGTCTCATAGGCTGCTTGTGCTTCACTTTCTGATGAGCAGGTCATTCCAGGAGACGCACAGTCTCCCCCAACTCACCATCGGGTTCATCATATGTCTTTGGTGTCGGAAGCAGGGATGACCTGTTGCTGGACTTCAGCCTCGAGGACATGTATTGCATTTTCAACCTGTCTGCTTTCTTCTGCAAATCTTGAAACTGTCACGCTCCATGGGGTTTCTGGTCCATGTTGGCTCACAGTACAGTGAGCAATAGCTAGACCCCAGTCAACAGGAAAGCAGCCGCTGAGCACCACATACTCAAGGGTAGCCACATTTCCTCCCCCTTCCGAGGGGCTTTCTGCTTCTTACCTGCTTGGCATCCTACCCACAATGCCAATTGCCAGGCTCTTTTACCTGCCCAGAATCCTGCCACAACTACACAAATTGCTCGGCTCTTTCACCTTTCCGGAATCCCGCCAACTATGCCAGTTGTAAAGCTGCAGACTATGCCAATTTTATGGCTAGACATTTCATAACTAAAGCCAAAATGTTTCATTATTTTAGTTATACTAAGTTTCCATTTGTTTTGTCAGGGCTAGGGCTCAAACCCTTCAAACCCATTGTACAGACTGGGTCACCAGACCCCCCCACACAGAGGTCCATGCTAGGTAATTGGGAAAGATCCCAGGAGCCATTGGCAGACAACACAAGCTCAGTCCTCAGCAGTAGCAGCAGTAGCAGCAGCAGTGGCGGTGGCCTCTCAGGTCACTCCAGGGACACTGGCAGCAACAGCTTGCAGCAACAACCTCCAGCAGCAGTAGCGACCTCCCGGTGACCACCCAGGGACACCCCAGGGGTGGGGGTGCCGAGGATCAGAGCTACTCATCCTTTATACTTAAGTCCATAACCCAGGACACCTGGGTGCACATGTGCAACTACATCAGAAAATAACCAAGGAGCACCTGGGCACATGTGCATATTTACATCAAATGCTGGGCAAGATTCTGAACATCTGGAGGGCCCTGACCATTTTCCTTCATTTTCCCTGCACCAGAACACATAGAGGTCATAAAAACATTGTCAAAAGTTATCATTTATAAACACTATTAAAAGTTTAGTGAGCTACTATCAAAATGATTAAGTGATTTAAAGAGTTTAATGAGAAATGAACTAAATGATCAAATACGATTATGTGCCTCATGAATAGCTTGAGGCTACTCTATAGCATTTAATAATGAAGAAATAAATTCTGACCACTCAACTATGATAATCCCAAAGACCAAATAAAAGGGATAATATATACAAAATGGGATGAGTGTTGTTTATGGAGCACACATATCATTTTTTAAAGAATATTTAACAAATTGGTAACGCTAACTCTGTAAGACCTTCACAAATATCAACTCGTTCAATCATCCTAATAACCTGATGATATAAAATATTATCATTATTCCCCTTTTACAGATGAGGAAACCAGGGTTAAGCAATTTGCCTATGGTCACAGCAAAAGACTCACAAATCCACAAGAAGCATTAAGTAGCCAAGATTTATTGAAAATGTTTGTTAACAAACTATGTTTTAGAACTGTGGTTATTAGAGGTGGGAAAGGGGGAAGAGGATGGGAGGTTAGCAAGAAATTAGTTAAGGGTCACAAAGATTGATTACATTTTGTAAACATGACTATGCTAATCACCCTGATTTGATCATCACATTTTGTACACATGTGTTGATATTCAAATCTGTATCATATAAATATATATAATCAATTATGTTTCAATAAAAAACAATTATACCTGTGTAGTGGATTGGATTATGTCCCCCCAAAACTCATTGAAGCTTGAATTGTATCCCCCACATTTTATGTATTAGAAACTTAGCCCCCACTGTGACTGTTAAGAGGATGGGAAATCCTATTATGGCAATTGAAAGGTGGAGCCTTAAAGAGGTGATTGGATTGTAGGACCGTGCAGTAGTGAATGGGTGCAGTAGTGAATGGAAATCTGTATCATATAAATATATATAATCAATTATGTTTCAATAAAAAACAATTATACCTGTGTAGTGGATTGGATTATGTCCCCCCAAAACTCATTGAAGCTTGAATTGTATCCCCCACATTTTATGTATTAGAAACTTAGCCCCCACTGTGACTGTTAAGAGGATGGGAAATCCTATTATGGCAATTGAAAGGTGGAGCCTTAAAGAGGTGATTGGATTGTAGGACCGTGCAGTAGTGAATGGATTAAAAATGGTGGTCAGGGGTTCTCTCTCTCTCTCTCTCTCTCTCTCTCCCTCTCCCTCTCTCTCTCTCTATCTCTATCTCTCCCCCTCCCTCCCTCCCACCTTCCACCATCTTGCAATGTGAGACCCCTGGGTCACTGTTGCCAACACCAGATGGACTTTGTACTTCCTGGCCTCAGAAACTGTAAGCAATAAATTTCATTTTCTTTGTAATTACTGAGTTCCAAGTATTTTGTTATAAGCAACATAAATGGACTAATACAACCTGTTTTTAGAAAAAAACCTTATATTTAGAGTAAGAACACAATAGGTCTTGAATCTATTGGAAAAGATGGTCTGATGTAAACAGATTACATAGGAAAACAATGACTTCATTAGTTTGGCTTTATCTTTCACATCAGGAATGACCTTCCATTTAAAAAGGACAAAACAAACATCATTAGTAGGGAATTGAACACCTAGACAAAAGGTAAGTTTGAAAGAAAGCACCTAATCACGCTAAATGAGTTCAGGTCTCCACACCCAAATGAATTCCATTTCAGCAGGCTAAAATAACATGCACCTGTGGTTATGATAACCTTTGAGAGATCCTGAAGAGCAAGACATGAAGATCAAAACTGAAGATAAGCAGATGTCCTGATTTTCAAAAACAAAGGTAAAGTACTATTGCATGTATCCTTGACAGATGTTAATAAACAGAAGAATTCCTAAACAGAAGTTTATGAGCCCTTAGAAAGGTCGCAGTAATTTCCAGAAGTCAGCATGAGTTTCCTAAGAAAAAGACTTGCCAGACTAACCTCATTTCCTGTCAGGATCAGGAAAACGGGTAGCAGGTCCTGTACATCCATGAATCCTATCTATGTCACTTAGGGAAAGACATGTGATGTGTTTTGTGGCATGTCATGAGCAAACAGAAAGGAGACCTACCCACCTGCATTCCTGACTGGAAAGCCAAGATTTCTAAACTGGGTCAGATTGCTTGAAAACTTCCTTCCACATAAGTAGCCCTCCAAATAGCTAAATTTGACATTGTAGCCAACAAAAGGAAAATTCAAAGTTGGGTGGTGAGTAGAGGGACAAAAGATAATAGGTGGTATAGTCAGCACATGGCAGGGTGTGCTCCAAATAAATATAGCCCCAGAATTTGTGGGCCAATTGAGAGGATGATATTCTGTAAAACTACTGCTAGCAGAACCAACTTAAAAATAAATGTCATCTGCAGAAGAACTTCATTAAAATAGGATTTACAAATGTGTTTCTCAGAAATCTAAAGAGATTCCCAAACCTGATTAAGAAGCCAAAATGTTTCAAGCATAATCAAGGTTACCTGCTGATATCACTAATGGAAAGAAAGAGGTAATCGAATTAAATTTATTATCATCTGACTGAGGAAATTATGAGTTAACAGAAGGGTAGCACAAGCCACATGGCATAGAGAGAAAACAGCCAAAGAACAAGAATTTGGCTGGATTTATCCAACATGTTCCAAAGCAGAGTGATATTGTCTTGGCACTAATGACAATTTTTTGTTAATATTTTGATCACTCTCCCTCTAGTCCTTTTAGTAAAGCATATTACAAAGGTTTTCATACTTTTTATTTTTGCTTAGCATTGTAATGTAAGAATTTCCCCATGTTATTAAAAACTGCTAATAAACACAATCTCATTGGCATCACAATATTTCTTCATATAGAGATGTCATGATTTACTTACCTATTGCCTTATGTTTTGTTTTTAATATTCGTGATTATTAATATTCTACAATAATGTAAAACTTTTTCTCTGGTTTGTATTATTTTCTCAGGATAGATTCTGGAAATAGAATTACAGATCCAACAAATACTGACATTTTAAAGCTCTTGACACATATTCCTAAATTTCTTTCCTTTACTCTCTCATCAGTATGGTTAATCTTCAAAACAATTAAATCTTTGACAATTTAGAAGGTAAAATTACATCCTATTTTAATTTGTATTTCTTAATGAGGCTGAACATGTTTCCATATATTTATTTGCCATTTAATTTTTCTCTTTTGAGAATTGTGTGTTCATGCCTTCTGTCTAGTTAGTTTTAGTAATTTTTCTCTTAGTTTCTTTGTTAAAGAAACTAAGCACTTACTTGTCATATGTATTTTGCTAATTATTTTTACCAGGTTTTCCTGCTAATTGCATAAGTTGTTTCTTATGTTTTATATTTCTAGATTATCAAAACAGTTTCATTTCCCTTTGTTATTTCTTCTATCACTTTTTTAAAATTAAAAGCCTTTTTAATGCTCAGATTTTTTTTAGTCTAAGTTTTGTTATGGCTTTATTAATAATACTTTAGTCCACATAGGATATATTTTTAGATATAGTATGAAATGTGACTCTAAACCTATTTTTTCTTCTTTCTTGAATGTGCAGCTTACATTTACTGAATGAATCCTCCTCACCTTTCTGATTTGTGATGCTTCCTTAAAAATATATTCAATTCTTCTGTAAAACAGAATCTATTTGGGGGCTAACTATTCTTTTCCATCAATCAATATATTTTATGCCAGTATTATACTGTTTTAATTAGAAAACCATTTTAATAAAATATAAGTAAGGCTATAAACTCTCCATTTTCAAAATTTTTGTCAATTTTCTCCAGTTTTTTCTTCTAATTAACCTTTGAAGTACTATAACTTTTTTAGGTTCAAAAAACTCCCAGTTGAATTTTAATTGTACTGTGCTTCATAAGGGTTAGTACTGAAACACCAATATTCCCAAAATAGTATATATTGGAAGATGAATAATCCTCAGTGCTTTTCCTGAAACCATCAAATTATCTTGGTTTTGAGGCTTTGTCCAATAAAAACTTTTGATTGTGGGCCGGCCCGGTGGCACACTGGAGAGTGCGCCACTTGGGAGCGCAGCAGCGCTCCCGCCGAGGGTTCGGATCCCATGTGGAGACCGGTTCCCGCTCACTGGCTGAGCGCTGTGCAGGTGCAACACCGAGGGTTGCGATCCCGTTACCGGTCAGTAAAAAAGACAAAAAGACAAAAAAAAAAAACTTTTGATTGTGAATCAGTTTCCTAAACGTCTTGATGTTGTTTAAATGGTGCCCTAAAATGTTGATAGGTGTTCTTCCTAAAAGCATATATTTACTCTTAAAAATAAATACACAAATGTTCTAGCTAATAAAAATGTTGTATCTTTTATAAGACTAGAATGTGTTAGTCCATTTCTGTTGCTTATAACAAAATACCTGGAACTGGGTAATTTGTAAGAAAACAAAATTTATTGTTTACAGTTTCAGAGGCTGGGAAGTCCAAAGTCCAGTGAACGCATCATGTGAGGGCATTCTTTGGTGACTTCAAGAGGGAATCACAGGGTATCACATTGCAAGAAAGGCAGAAGCAAGAGAGAGAGCTTCTCATGTGCTCTCCTTTTAAAGCCAACAGAACCATGCCCATGACCACCATTAAGCCATCAAATAGACTAATCCATTCACTATGGCATGGTCCTCACAGTCTAATCACCTCTTCAAGGCCCCACCTCTCAATTACCACAATTACAACAGTTACAGTGGGAATTAAGCTTCAGTGAGTTTGGGGGGACATTCAATCCACAGCAAAGGAAAAACAGCATGTATTGTGTTTTTTAAATGAAAAGTTAAAAAACAGAATCGGAACCTATATCGGTATTGAGCCCACCAATATTCTGAATCCTCATAAGTACTGACTGAAGTTGTTAGCTATTCTGTGTCATTCTCTTGAGTAAAAGAACCAAAAGATTGAAAGGGATATTGAAAATCAACTCATGGTTTATAACCCATCCTATTGTTGAAGCCCCTTGACAACATCCCTGCCAAGAAGTGTTCAAGATTCTGCTTAAATATTTTCAATAATAGGGAGCTCAGTACTTCCTGAGATAGTTAAAAATAGTTGATTTCATCTTTAGGAAACTCTGATTTTTAGAAATTGTTCCATAGAATAAAATCTCCCTATAACTTCCCAGGTGTATAAATCTTAATTCCTATGCTACCTGAAAATCCATCATACATTTAAGGACATTTATCATATAATCCCTGAATCTTTCATTCTCCAGGCTAAGCATACTTAATACTCCACTAAATGTCTCATCCATGATGAGGCTTCTAATCTTCTTGTTCATCTGGTGAGCCTAACTAGTTTATCTAATTTGCATGGATCAGGGGACTTGATTTCAATATCTCCCTTAAAAGATAACTCCAGAACTGACCACAAGAACCCAGTTGAATTGGAGAGGCTCATCCACATAACCCAAAGACAATATTTACTAAAATAAAGCAGTGTGAAAGGATGTTTAATTGGAATTTTTTGTTGTTGTTGCACTGAAATTGGTGACTAGAACTCTTAATTGAAAACAAGAGACTTGAAGTACCTCACATTCTAGAGTTATCCAAAATAAGTGTCCAACAGCAAGCTTCCCTCACCACTTCTTCTCAAGGACTTCAGAGAGACAAAGAAACACCGAAGAGGCTTTGGGGAACACAGCCAAATGGGCTGAGGAAGAGTTAAGAGCTCAAGTAAGAGCTAGATCTCCTTCATCAAGAAATTGTGATTGTGGGAGCCCCAGAGATGGTCTCCATAGAAAACCAGCTTTGGAACAAATTCTACTTATAAACAGCAAAATCATCAGAGAGAAGATGGCATCCTCCTTAGCCAGAAGAAAAGATACTTTCCCTTTTTTTTCTGTTCTCCCTTCACTGAATAGCTGAGTTGCTGTGGCCTATAAGAGGGAGGCAGAGGAGGTGTCCCTACCACAGACCATGCCCTCTCACCCACCAACCCTGCTGTTTGAGTACAAGAAGGAGAGAGGAAGCTGAGCATGCCCGTTCCCATGGCAGCCCACAGAGCCATGTGTGAAGCCTGTGCTGGGACAAGGCTAGGAGGGGGATTTTAACAGAGTTGAGATTGAAGATTTTAATTGCAAAAGATGACTGGAAAAGTTATGGAATCTGCCTAAGATATCATCAAGTGGCAGGGAAAGAAATTCAGTGGAGCATAGATGAGTCAATACTAGAACAAAATAAAACCGTTGTGTATTTATGCCCCACTCACGGGCAGTTTCTCAATAAACCAATTATAAAGCTACATCTTCTTGTTTTGCGTTGACATTTCAAAGTCAATACAGGAAAATACTAAGGCTGATTAGGACCAGCTCCAAATGGCTGCAAGATATTCATTTTCCCTATACGATCCTTGAAATTAACTGAATTTCTATTGTGTTCCAAGATACTGTTAAACAAGGCCCCAAACACCTACAGTTTGAAACGGCATCTGTACAGCGATTTGAGCCAACTCTGCATATTTGCTTTGCTGCCAAAACTCTCCCTTTAATGAACATGAAGCAGAGTAGAGAAAACTCTATTCTTCAAAGCAACTTTTGGTTTCTCCTAGTAACAACTGTTTAATGTCAAAAGTTCTGATTATTCAACTAATCTAAATAATAAATATTCCATGCTCCACCAATGCTAACTTTTATATACCATGCCATTTTATACCTCTGGGTCCTTGTCCCAACTGCCTGCAATGCCTGAAAAGCCCTTGTCCTCACCTTCTGTATGGGTCTCTCCTAGTCTTCTTTCAAGACTATATCGAATGGTATCACCTGCCCAATCTCTCATCTGGTTAGTTGTTTCCATGGGCCTTTTCCAATACCTCCATGTTAGCACTTAACCCACCATTTTGTATCCCTCTCTGTCTTTAGACAGTGAGTTCCTCAAGAACAGAGCTGTATTTTGTTCTTTGTAATCCTATCATCTAGCATGATCAAAGCACACAATTATTGCTCAATAAAAAATTTTTAAATAAATGAATACATCCTCCCATTTATGAATAAAAACACCTAAAAAACTTGGGAAAGGAGAATGACTGAGTGAAGTAGCATAAATAATCACGATAGGTGGTTCTGTGAATTGCTAGATCTTGCCAGCTCTACTGGTTACCACTTTTTGGTTACAGGTCACAGAAACTCAATTCAAACTAGCTTAAGCTTAAAAAGTATAAATAAATAGAGGGAGAAATTACTGACTCACATACCTGAGAAGGACAGGTAAACCTGGCCAAGGGAATACCAGAATTCATGGACTCAGGAAATCTTGTCAGGTCTCCCTCTCCATCTGTCTCTAATCTTGTTTTTCTCTGTTCACCTTCATTCTCTGCAATGTACCTGTAGATTGGAAATCCCATCCTTGCATTTCATGATTCAAGAAAAGAAGACTATTTTTCTCTCTGCCAATGTTCTATATAAAATCCCAGGGAAGGGCTTGGCTTGGCCTGCTTAAGTCACATGCTTATCCCTGGACCAATCACTGCAGATAGGAACTTGTGATTGGCCTTGGTCCAAATTAGGAAGTTTTAAACTCATCGTTTTGAATTCCCAGGAATGTTTTAGTTCTTCTATTTTCTTCCCTAAAATATTTTGATAAGGTTGTTGAGAAACATTGGACATAAAGAAAATTTTAATGCAAAATAAAATTCACGGGTCAAACTACTCATGGTATCATTTGTTATTGTCTAAAAAATGACAAAATTTAGATCTACGATTTCTGGTTTGGACAATATGGCACACTAGGGATCCTGACACACGTGTGCTACATAATATATATTTTTCATAAAAAGATTTTTAAAAGTACATTTCAAGTTGTTGCACAAATCTATAAGAATGAAAGAGAAATCCACTGAGATCAGCAACATGAGACCAGAACGGTAGGCGAGAATTGAAACTTCTGGGTAGTCTGGGTGAATGTGTGAGTCCAGGTGACTTAGGGGGTTGGCTGTAGAGGGCACTGAAGAAATCAGCTTTGGAACAGGGCAGGGAAAGGAGCCAAAAGTAAAATTACTCTATTCAAAAGGTGGAACCAAGGAAGGGATATACCTTCAGGGGAAGAAGTAACAAGATGGAAAAATCCTTTATGCACTAGCAGATAGTAAGAAACATTGCTGGGGACCTGGTGATAGGGGAAGTTTTGTTTGTTTGTTTTGTAATACCCTCAGAAAACATGAACACAGGCCAGCCATCACATACATTTTGGAACAGCATCTATATTGTTTGCATGATTCTAAAAATTGCCAATAGAGGCTTGCAGTTTAAGATGAACCATGCTCTAATACCTAATTTAAAGTGGACTCAAGGGCTGGCTGGTTAGCTCAGTTCATTAGAGTGCAGTGTTGGTAACATCAGGTTCAAGAGTTCACATCCCCATACCAGCCTGTGCCAAAATTAATTAATTAATTAATTAATTAACTCAGAGTTACTGCTCACAGATGCCTGCTAGAAGCAACAAAAATTCTCCCGAGAAGAATGCATGCTCAAACTCAGCCTCAATAATTTCCCACTGGTAGAATTACAACCCATATGAGCTCACAATAAAAAATCACAAGACAAAAATGGAAGTTATATAACATGACTGTGAGTCAAGGGAAAATAAAACAGATTGAGATGTGCAAATTCATTAGATAGTGGCATTATGATACAGAATAAAAAATAAATGTTTAATAATTTAAAAAATAAAGGGGGAATTAAAAGTATGATAAAGAACAAGCTTTAATACATATTCATACACAGAAGGAATGGCGTGCTTCTTATCATACTCATTACTTTCCTAAAACTATAATAAATTTGACTAAGTTTTATATCGCTTTATAACAAATTAAGAAATGTGAAACAGAATTTTGATTTACCTTTTTCTTATAACATAAAAATTATAGTGACCTGCAGCAGTTTAATCTTGACATAATTGTTGTCATCTTTTTCAGCGGATTTTGTAAAATTATATGAAATATCATAAATATATTATTATACTTAATTAAAAAATGAAATTTGATTTTTTTCTAATATAAAATAAGTCTGATTTGGCAAATTTCTTTGACAGAGGGGATTGGCATTGACTATTAGGTCAGATGGGAGACAATTTTTATAAATTGAATGAGCTAAATATTTTCACTATATATTTCTAAAGTATGTGAGAAGTTAAAAGCATTTAAAAGAAAATACTATATTGGCAAAACTGTTGAAATTAACAATATTTTTATTTTCTGATGCTTTCTAAACATTTTGGATTAAAAGAGGTGCCTCTAAGTTTAAGAGTACCAGATAAAAGCAAGTAAAGACTTTGCAAGGATAAGAATGATTTTTTTTGTCCACAGAAACTGATAAATGAATAATTCCGATGACTGTATAACACATCCCTTTGATGGGTAGGGCTGTTTTGAATTCTTTGTTTTGAACAAAATTAAAGTAGAACCTAAATGAGTTATCAGCTATCAGACCATTAAAATAATTTTTTATTTTATAGACACATGGGGATAGATCTTTATGTAATTTTTGGTATATAATCCAGGAGTAATAAAAAGATTTGGGTGACATCACTATAACAAAATTTACTAAATTCATACCTACCTGTTTATGAGAATAAGATTTCTTAGCACAGACATCTTTAAAAATGAAAAATAGGTATAAAATTAAAGCTGAACTCTCTCTCATTCTGGAAATAAGTCATTTTCATCCAATGGAATCACAAACTAAAAGAGTAAAAGCTCCATTCATTTCATTTAGAGATGCAATTCCAGTAAAAGTTTTGCTTTTTCTTTATTTTTTTAACTGAAACATAGTTGATCATACATATCTGTGGGGTACAGAGTTGAATATGAACACATGTGTGCAATATATGATGCTCAAATCAGGACAATTAGTATATTAAACATTACACAATGTAATCATTTTTCGTGATCTTTTACCAATTCCTCCCTTACTCTCCTCCCTCTTCCCCCTTTCCTACCTCTGGTAAGTCCAGTTCTGTTCTTGCCTTTTGAAAGTTCAATGCATTGTTGTGATGGTTTTATCTTTCTTTCTTTTAAATTTATTTGTTAATTTTTTTTTTTTTAGTTCCCCTTATGAGTGAGAACATGCAGTCTTTTTCCTTCTGTACCTGGCTTATTTCACTTATCATAATTTTCTCTAAGTTCATGTTGCTGCAAATGACAGGATTTCATTCTTTTTTATGGCAGAGTAGTATTCCAGAGTGTAAAAATACCACATTTTCCTTATCCAGTCATCCAATGATGGACATTTACATTGGTTCCAACTCTTGGCTATTGTAAATAGAGCTGCAGTAAACGTGGGAGTGCAGGCATCTCTTCGATGTGATGATTTCCATTCCTTTGGGTAAATACCAATCCCTGGTCTAGGCATTTGTGGCCAGGGTTACAAAGTCATGTGGCATATAGAATGGAAAACCTATATGGAAAGAGCTTCCTTCAAGGAGGATGAAACTCATGGCTGGCACTTAGGTGTTCATGAACTCTGAGACATATTCCTCAGTTCCACTTAGGCCTTACTTATTCCATGAAGTTTCCTAAATCAATCTAATCTGAATCTGGTCAAAGGTTGGACACCACCACCCCCTCCCTCGCTACCCCACTCCCCGTGCTGCCTTGCGCTTCCATGCCCTTCCACCAAAAGCTGTGCTGCTTTCCATCATACCAATCACAAATACCAAATTGCAGCCTGCCCAGCACATTGTCCTGGACTGCGACCAGCTTTCTCCTTCCCATTGCACTGTAAGCTCACCAAGGGCCTTTATTTCTATATCCCCAGTGCTAAGTATACTGCCTGGCTGGAATTTATTACAGCGTATATTTGATTTTTTAATATAAATGCAATTATAAACTAATGCTTTTGACCAAAAAATAGCAATTCATTTTTTAGAGGAATACTCTGAGAAAATGCTTTTGCCACATGAGTTATCATACACACACATGCACACACATGTGCACACACACACTAAACAAACACCAATTTATATACTTGGCAAGTCTGGATTCTGAAAGCAAAGCACACTAGCTGGAGGCCTTACATTGTTGGAATTAGAGTCAGTGCTATGGGGCAGACCTGCCTGCTTAAATGAAACCCTATTACTTAATAACTTTGCAATTCTAGGCAAGATAATTAACCTCTCTGCCTCAATTTCTTCATTGTAAATTGGGATAGTAATAGAATCTAGCTCTAAGAATTAAATGAGTTAATACACGTGCTGAATAAATGTTAGCCATTATTAGGGGTTCTTTGATCACTTACAGGTAATGAATGTCTTTACTTTCTCTTCCCTATTCATGTGTGTCAATTGCAAAGAGCTCACTTCCTACTTCTTTGCAGCTCTCTGTCATGCTAGTAGTCCACTCAGAGTGGGATCTGTGGACTACCTGTCTCAGAATTGTCAATGGGCCTTGTAAAAAATGCTCATTCTTTAAGCCCACTCTAGGGCCAAATCAAAATGCTTACATGTGAGGCCCAGGAAGCTGCACTTTAAATGAACACTACCTGTCTGAGTCGATTAGACTAAGTTAGAACAGAATTAGTTGCTAGAACGAAATACATTAGACTGGGTGATTTATGAACAATAGAAATTTATTGCTCACAGGTCTGGAAACTGGCAAGTCCAAGATCAAGGTGCCCACAGGTTTGGTGTCTGGTGAGGCCCATTTCTCATAGATGGCACAGCACCTTCTATGTGTTCTCACATGATGAAAAGGGCAAGCAGTCTCCCTCAAGCCTCTTTTATAAGTGCACTAATCCCATCCATGAGGAAAGAGCCCTCATGACCTAATCATCTTCTACAGGCCTCATCTCTTAATACCACCACAATGGGAATTTTGGAGGGACACAAACATTCAGACCATAGCACCACCCAAGAATTGTGGTGTACTCTAAAGTTTGAGAATATACATCATAAATATACCTACGGGTGTATTCAGCAGTTCCACAGGTGAGGTAAAGGCAAAGATTGGAGCCCTCTGAAAATTATAAATTGGCCACAGACATTCTCTGCAGATTTCTGTACTAGCATGTGTCACTAAGTAGCAGACAAGTGACAGAACGGTAAGGTTGCTGTGATGTAATTTTAATACAACATGTGTAGGGAAAGTGAAGGTAAATGGTCAGGATCCCTCAGGGGGTTCAGAATCTTGCTGAGCTTTTGATGTAAATGATAACTGTGCATGTGTGCCCAGGTGTTCCTTGGTTATTGTCTGATGTAGATGCACACTTAAGTATAAAGGATGAATGGCTCTGATCCATAGTGCCCCCCCCCCACACCCCCAGATGCCCCAGAGGAGCCACAGGAAGGCTGCTACTGCTGCTGGAGACTGTTGCTATTGCTGCCAGGGTCCCCAGGATGCTCTGGGAGGCCACCACTACTGCTGCTGGAGGCTTCTGTAAGCTGCTGCTGCTTCTGAGGAAGCTGAGGACTGAGCTCATGTTGGAATGAACCTGTCAACTCTGCCAATGGCTCCCAGGATCTTTCCCAATTACCTGGCTTGTGACCTGTATGTGAGGGGTCTGTGACCCAGCCTGGCATGTGAGGGGTCTGTGACCCAGTCTGTACAATGGGTTTGAGGAGTCTGAGCCCTAGCTTGACAACATGCAGCCACAATATTGCCTAGGAAGAGAAATAAAAGCACATAAACAGTATATTTATGGCTGATTTTGTGCTGCAGTCAGGGAAATACAATGCTTCTGCTGAAGTGAAATGCTAGGGTACTTCAGCTTTGGTCATGCTGTATATTTACATGGTCATAACTTGAAGAAAAAACAATGGTCATATATGCCCCGGAGCAGGTTGTTCGTGTCAGATTCTTATAGATCACCCCTCTAGCGCTATGAGCTTTATAAAGTGCTATCACATTGCTATGCCACATCTGTAAGAAATTGAATACAAATTGCAGCTGAATTTATATTTCAAGGTAGCGGTTTCCAGCTGCACATCATTTGTTTTGTCTTGTTTGAAATAGCTCTAAATTGCATGCCAGCTACTGTTGGCTCCAGATTCTATTAATTAGGGATGAAAAATTAAAGCAGACACTTGTCCCCTGGAAGTTTGTGCCTGATTGCTTCCAAAAACCTGCCTCGGGTCTCTGAAGTCCTGTTGGAGGCTTCCAGGTCATGAGGTGGTGCTTCTCAAGGTGTGGTCCAAGAATGACTTGCTCAGAAATCGTCTGGGAAATATTTAAAATGCAGTTTTCTATCTCTAGCTCTGGACTCATTAAAGCTAAATCTCTAAGGATGAGCCCAGAAATCTGCATTTTAAACATATTCTTACACGGGGCAAAGTTTGAGAACCACTATAATCTGGAGCCTACTCTAAAATGAATTCAGCTTTCCCTTGAAACCAAGTGGTATTTTCCTCAACCTCAGTCTGCTTTCTTAATTTTCTCCCAACAATACTTTTTTGTTCAATGTCGAGTAAACTCTCACCTGCTTAATTTTTCCTTCTACCAAGTATACTGAAATTCAGTAGAAAGGATTTTACTGACTTTCACTAGTCAGTAAAGTCCAAATATAAAATATCTCATCACTTTATGAATATGGCCCTTAGAGAAGTCAGACTGTGTCCTGATTCATTGTGAGAGAGAATGCATCTCTCTTTAGGATATAAAAAGCTCCCAGAACAGGCGTGGTAGGTAAATAAGTGTTACCATGGCATCATGTTCCTCTGCAGCTTCCCTTCATTACCGATTTAGTTGTCAACATCATTCTTGGCTCAGTTCCTTATTTGTGATCTATCTAGTGTGAATACATGTGAGTACTCTTTGAGTACATTTAATGCATTGACATAGATCCTGACACTAGGATAAAAGGATACACTTTCCCCCACCAATTCATCCCCTGGATAGTAAATACGTATGGTGGAATGAATGACCAAACCAATACCGAATACTGCTGCTCTGTTATCTCGACACATGTATCATAAACCTGCTGAGGAGCTACTCATAAAGTCCCATGGCTAACCATAACCCACAACAGGTCCCTGTGGTTTTGATGTCTTACTAAATTTCTCATCATGTATGCATCTTTCCTTTTGCAAGGTGTTTCCTTGTCTTCCCTCTCTCCCTCTCATACCTCTTTTTTGTGTTCTTATCTTGCCCATTTTATGACCCTCTGTTCAGAATTTCTCCCAAGAACTGGAAGGTGATCCTCTCAGCTCATGGATGACCTAAAATGTGTTCCTCTTGTCTAGAGATTATGATTGAAAGTAAATGTTTTAAAACAATTCTGCCACTCTAAAACCCTTCCTGAACTTGACACATTGCTCAATAATTTTTTTCTTTTGTATTGCTGCCTATTGGTCAACTTTTACTTCATGATCATAAATGGATCAACGTGGAAATAATCTAGAGGTTAAACATTCTGAGAGTTGATACATAGTATGATTTACTCATGACGCAGCAAAACATCCAGTCACAGAAGAAAACTTAGGACCACTTCTGTGTTTCCTAGTGAGCTTGTCACACATCAAATATTTAAGAATGCCACTTCTCAAATGTGGTGCCTATCTTTCAAAGAAAGCAGGCAAATTTTCTCTGTCAATTGCTACTTTACTAGGCTGTGGTTCAGGTGTGCCTGACACAGTCTCTGCTGGGAACCTATTGTCCCTGTATAATTATTCATAACACTCCAAAGTGTGAAGTTTGGCCACTGAATTAACTGGCCACCCTACCCATCCCATCCCCCTCAAGTTCTAGATAGAATAAGAATACTACTTTTGCTCACCTTTACCCCCTTCTCATTCCATCCTGTCCCACCAAACTATCCCATTCAAAACAACAGAAGAGCTAAATAATTACCACTTCCAAACTAGCCCTAGGTCTTGACCTCTTACCAGTAAAGCTGGGATGTGGCATGAAAACAATTTGACTTAGCAGTGAAGATGGGGATGGTGACTCAACTCGGAGCCACATTCTTACAGATATCTAGTAATTCCTTTCCTCAATAGCCTTATAACGATCCATTAAAATGTGCTCATAACTAATTCAATAATTATGATTTACCTAATAACTAATTCATTCACTAATTCACAACTATTTATTGAGCACCAACGATGTGTCGAACCCTATTCTAGCCACTGGGGATATATATGTCAACACAACATTTCTGTCGTCATGGAAATTACATCCCAGTGAAGGGCAACAGACAATAAACAAGTAAACAAATAGATCAATAAGAGAAATAAAAATAATGGTAATTGTTATGAAGAAAATGAAATAGAGAGATGGGGTAGAGAGTGTATTGTTTAGGGTACGGCTGAATTTTAGTAACAGAGGGATCAGAAATACAGATGTTCGAAGAAGATAGAAGTGCATTTTTTTGCTCCCAGAGGTGACCTGTTCAGGGATGGAAAGTGGCCACATCTACAGGGGTCTCCAAGAACAAGATTCCTTCAATCTCCCTGTGCATCCCCTAGGGTGTGGCCCTCGGCCACATGGTAGGAGCAGTGCACCAGCACCACGTCTGAATTCCAGCCAGTGGGAAAGAAAAAGAGGATGTCCGGGGCAAGTGGCTCGTCCAGGGCAATAAGACCTGCAGGAATGTGGTTTCATTCCTCTTACTTCCTGTTGGCCCAAACTTAGTCACATGGCCAACACTAATTACAAGGTCATCTGGGAAATATAGTATCTATTTGGGCAGTCAGGTGCCAAGCTAAAAATTGGAGAGTTCTGTTATTTTAATAATAAAGGAATAAAAGGCATAAGTTGTGGTCTCTGCCGTAATCATCCCAATGCACTCCGGGCTAGAGAGGTGAGGGCTTTTTCAGAGGGAGTTTTGTTAAACTAGTCAAGAAAGACCTCTGAGGAGTTGACATTTGATATGAGATCTGAGAGACACAAAGGAGGCAGTCACATAACATGTGGGAGTTAAAAAATCAGTAATCATGAGTTAGGATGACAATGAACATGTGCATGTTTCATAGAAAAGTTTTAATTCATGTTTAGTTTAGTTTTTTAATCATTATAATATGTACTTATTTAAGATAAGCTCACCAGAAAAGCACATCTTGATATATATATATAGAGAGAGAGAGAAAACATGCATATGCTATAGATATATATTTTATATATATTTTTTAAACTGGTAAGACTCTTCATCCTGTTTACATACTATGTTACATACCTGGATGCTTTGGATACATCTGACACATAGTCACAGGGAAGGGTTTATATAGATGGTTGCCTGGTAGAAACTAAATTCTGAAACCTTGATATTTCCATTTGTTTTTCCAATGATCTCAAATTTCCAAACAGCAATTAGCATATTCTCCACACCCTTTTCAATCCATTTCATAACCTAAGCTACATGGAGAGGCTAAGAGATTATAGAATGGGGAAATCTTGTTCTAAAGTAAACTGAAAGGAACTTCTAACTTTTAGACTCCCTCATTAGTCAGATGGATCACATACAAAGCAAGGAGTGTTTTGACATTGATTTTGAGGGAAGAAAATGGTTGCTGGGAAGGCATCTCATCCTTGCCCCATTCTGGTCTAATTAAAACCATAAGAAACACCACCCGAGGCAGACCTATAGTCCATCTGGCCCATTGTCCAGGCTCAGACAGAAGTATCTGAAGATTCTGGGTGAGGGGATTCAACACCCAGCCTGGTTTCAACCTCAGCCAGGTAGGGACATTCCCCTAACAGCCCTAACTTTGCTCTACCGACATGGGGGACTGAGTCAGGCCATGCTGTCATCATCTCCCAAGTCTCCTGCTCACTCTCACAGAACCTGTCACCTTCCCCTATGTCCATGAGTCGCCACTCATTAAAAAACAGACCCAGCCCCTCACAATAATTGCAAGGAAGGTGTACTTCATGATAAGTCTCAGACACTGAGGACAATAATGATCATAAGCACATTTTTCCTAGGAGGTTTATGTACTTGGCAAACACTGGACTTGTAAAACCATGGCCTTCCTTCTCCTTTAGTGAAATTATATCTATTATTGTTTCTGAATAGTAAAGTTTTGTGTTGTAGTGCACCTAGGCCGTCAGCCCTTCTTTCTATGAGCTCCCCAGGTAATGAGTTTTGTTAAATATTATCTTTACTGCAAAATTCCCCTCACAACATCCTTGGTCTAGCCAAGAATCTTTTAAGCATGCTCTGACCACAACTTTTTCAGAGAAAACTTTTATTTAAGTGTGCGTGTGTGTGTGTGTGTGTAAACATAGTGAGTTGGTAGTATATGAAAGCTGAAAAATCTCCGATGCTACCCAAATCTCCATCTTCCATCTGTCCTTCCATTCACTCACATGAGCTGCAGGGGCAGGAGCATTCTGGCTACAGCCTCTATGCTGTCTTAATGGCCTTTCTTACAAACCTGAACTGCTTAACTACCCATGACATATTTTTAGCTAAGATCTCAGCTTCTGGATTTTTCTGCAATCTGTAGCTCACACCTCCCTAGCCTTTCAGTTACAAGGCTGCGCTCTAACCAGCTGAGCTAACCAGCCAGCCCATCCCTAACTTTTCAAATCCTTGAACTATAAAACCTGAAGTATTGGTTTTATATATGAATGAGCAGGATGCAGACTGAAATCCTGGTGCTTGGAAGTTTCAAGTAGTACTTTGTGCTCACTAATTGCAAAACACAAAAGTACCCACAACACACCAGCTCCTGCTCCATGGCATAAAAAAGTCCTTTGATCTAAAAGGATCAGGGAGGCTCTTAGTCACCATATGCTACCACTTTCCCAGCTGGACAATGCTTTGGAAAATAACTGAACTGTACTTTAATCCCAGGCCTCCTCCATTTGAAAAATGAGGACACCGGGGCCCAGAGGGATTCAGGGACTTGCCCCAGGTTACAAAGTCTGTGACGGGCAAAGCAGTAAGTGGAGTAAGGAATCCAGTGCCTTTTTCATTCCACCACAATGTTGGTTGTTGGAAATAGTATATTTGTTTGGGAGACTAACGTAAGTCTGCAGACCCGCAGTGTAAGGTTTTGGCATGCTGTAGCATGGTGTTGTAATCTTCCTGTAACACTTCCCCAGTCCTAAAAGCCATATAAGGAATTTGACTCTATCACAGTTCCCCATTAGCTTTGACAATCTTGAAGTCTTGCCAACCAGTATACTACATCACACCCACTGATTCCAACAGGCAAATTATTCTATTAAACATTGAGACTTAATATCTCAGCTCAAACTGACCATCTGTTCACACTTAATTACCATTTTCCCCAAACATTTTTATTTGACATTCTTAAAGAAAAACTCCACTAGTAGAGAGGACTGAGAATTTGACAGTTTAGCCTTTCTTCTTAAGAGCTGTCAATTAAACTTAAAATTATCTCAAACCTAGTTCAAGTCCTACTGGAAATAGAAACACACATTTTTCAGATGGTTCCAAGAGCACATTCTTGCATTTATCTTCAAAAAAGAAAACTTAAAGAACAAATCATGAAAAAAAAAGAGGGGGCTCCCTTTTTTTTTCCTTTTCCCCTGCTTTTTTCCTACTTTTCTTAAATATACACTTTCTTCAAAGAAAAAGTGGGAGGGGATACACTCAAATGCCAGGTGTACATTATCATTAATTGGTTTAATGTGCCAACCAAGGAGCCAGCTAGCTGCATTAACCTTCCATCGTCAACCCTGTGTGCCTCTCAAAGGTCTTCTGGGTTTCAATCACTGCACAGAAGCAGTTCTTTACTCTTGTGTCAGTCCTGTAGAGATCTGATTTATGTGTGGTCATTCCAAGTCTGTACTGAATGTTTTAAATAGCCAGATCTCAATAACCCTCAACTTTGCAGAAGAAGGGACTTTGGCTTTGGTTGTATTATATGTCAGGTATTTTTACAAAGTTAAACAGACACTAATCTGAAGAAATTTATAGCAAAAGAAAAGGAATTCCCTGGTTAAGCAAATAAGCTTATAAAAGTTGATATACACAACATTCATAACCAGGATGTTTTGGTTTACCTATTAACCGCCTCACAAGGCAAAATATCCCTATCAGAAAAAGTATTCTATTTTGAGAGTTACTTTTTGGAGTGGTTAAGCAAATAAGCTTATAAAAGTTGATATACACAACATTCATAACCAGGATGTTTTGGTTTACCTATTAACTGCCTCACAAGGCAAAATATCCCTATCAGAAAAAGTATTCTATTTTGAGAGTTACTTTTTGGAGTGAAGAAGAATGAGTTGAACTGCCACTGGCCATCTGTGTATGTTTTTTCACTTTCGTAGCCTTTGCTGATTGGAATGGATTCTGCTATCTTGGCTTCTCTTAGAGCTAAACAGGCAATTAAGGAGCTTTCCAGAGAACAACATAGGAATGACTTGCAAATAGCATTTATTTACTTATTTAGGAAGAAAATATTATTGCTTACTATGTACCAATTTCTATGCTAATATCTGGGAATACAACCTTGAGCCAGATAGACAAGTTTGCTGTCTTCATGCAGCTGGCAGTCCAGAGAGAGAGAGAGACCAAAAGCAATACTTAAATATCATGTCAATAGAAGAAAAATAATCTGTCAGAGAAGCCTGGCTTTAAAAAAAAATAATTCTCAAAAAATGGCAAATGTATTGTTTCAATGTTTTAAATACTGACCTATGAAAAATAAAGACATTAATATCTACCTTACTGCTACCGTATGTCAAGGCCTTTACTTCCTTTTTTATTTTAAGTTTTACAAAGATCTTTGTAA
>NW_007729695.1:101151-102961 GCF_000696425.1 Galeopterus variegatus
AAGCAATACTTAAATATCATGTCAATAGAAGAAAAATAATCTGTCAGAGAAGCCTGGCTTTTTAAAAAAATAATTCTCAAAAAAATGGCGAATGTATTGTTTCAATGTTTTAAATACTGACCTATGAAAAATAAAGACATTAATATCTACCTTACTGCTACCGTATGTCAAGGCCTTTACTTCCTTTTTTAAGTTTTACAAAGATCTTTGTAAGTAGACAATAAGAACCTGAGGCACAAACATTGAAGTGTCCAAAAAAAAATGGCCTGTACGTGACAAAGCCAAGCATCACATCCACATTTATCTGATTCAAAAGTCCATGTGTTCTCTCCCATACCTTCTGAATTCCTCAACTGAGTCTTCTTTGGCTCCTTAGGTAAAAAGGTCACATTGCTTCAGGCTTCCCTTTCAACAGCATAGAAGGAAGCATACAAGATTCTCTAGCTAATATCTTTATCTCTGATTAGAATAATTATCTAAAAGTAAAAAAATAAAAAAGTATTCTTAACCTTGCATAAAATCTCCAGAGAAGACAACCTCCCTCACCTCCAGTAGCAACACAGTCTGAAGCTTTACAATTCCACAAGCATACCAGCACTTAATGAGCTTCTACTTGCTTAGCAAGTTCTCATTGCCAAATCAAGTTTCCGTGCTAATCTGGAACTGCAGATTCTTTAAACTTCCCAATAAAGAACTGGGAAGTTGAATAGTTTCAACTACTGTGGGAAGTTTATATATCTCAACATTCATTAGTCATAAAAGAATGAACTAACAACATGAAGGTTTAGCTTCCTACAGGATATTACAATCTGATTGCACAACTCTTTTATTCTAAATAAATGGTCCTGTTTGCATCAAAATTTTATATTCCATTTTGTAAGCAATTTATTTCTTACAAATATTTGATAGGATTAGCTATGACCTTTGGCCAATCAGCAACCCACATTCATCTACAAAATCACTTGAAAATATCTTAGTTTTTTTTTAAATTACACATTTTCTTCCACTATATAGCATCAAAGACCCACTCCAGAGTATCCCTTTCACTGAATAAACTAAAATCTCTCAAAAACAAAACTAAAATAACTACGAGAAGACTGAAAATACAGAATACAGATTCCCTAACGAAATATTAGCACACTGAGGCCAACAAAATACAGACAGTACATCATGACCATGTGGTTTTATTCCAAGAAGGTAACGTTAGTTCAGCATTTGAAAACCAATCAAATAATTCACCACATTAACAAAATAAAGGAAAAAACACATATGATCATTTCAATAGATGGAGAAAAGGCATTTGACAAAATTCAACACCCATTTATGATTTTTTAATAATCTCTTAGCAAACTAGGAACATTAGGGAATTTTCTCAAACCTGTAATGGACATCTATGCAAAACATACATCTAACATCATACTTAATGGTGAAAGACTGAATTGTTATCACCCTGAGATTGGTAACAAGGCAAGGTTGTCCACTTACCCTGCCTCTACTCAAAATTATATTGGAGGTTAAGCCATTGCAATAATGAAAAAGGGGCAGAGGGAGAAGAAAACGAAAAGAAAAGGAAAAAGATTAGTAAAGAAAAGTAAAATAATATTTGCAGATGATAAAATTGTTTATGTAGAAAATCTCAAAGAATCCACAAAATAACTACTAGAACTAATAAATAAATTTAGCAAGACACATGGCTGATATTTTTAAACTATTATATTTCAATGGTTTGGAATATAAGCAGCAACAATTCGAAACTCAAATTTTTAAAAATTCCATTTATAGTAACAACAAAAGAAATCTAGAAAGAAAA
>NW_007729695.1:103839-104293 GCF_000696425.1 Galeopterus variegatus
TAGAGGGGGAGACTGGTATAAGTCCCAGAATCCAAAGCTCTAAGAACCAGGAGCTCCAATACCCAAGGTCAGGAGAAGATGGATATCCCAGTTCAAAGAGAGAGAGAGAGAATTCTACATTTTTGTTCTATCCACTCCCTCAATAGATTGGATGATACCTGCCAATGTTGGTGAGGGTGATCTTCTTTACTCAGTCTATTGATTTAACAAATACTAATCTATTCCAGAAACACCTTCATAGGCTCACCCAGAAATAATGTTTTACCAGCTCTCTGGGCATCACTTAACCCAGTCAGGTTGACACATAAAATTAATCATCACATTCAATATTAAGATGACAATTTTTCCCAAATTGTATCTATAGTTTCAATGTAATACAATCAAAATTCCAGGAGACATTTTTGGTGAAATTGACAAGCTGATTCTAAAATATGTATGGAAATACAAAGAACCA
>NW_007729695.1:105740-108439 GCF_000696425.1 Galeopterus variegatus
TCGGTGAGGATGTGGACAACTGCTGTTGAGAATGTAAAACACTACAACCATTTTGGAAAGCAGTTTGGCAGTTTCTTAAGATGTTTAACATATACCTACCAGACCACCTAGCTAGTCCACTTTTAGGTTTTTGCCCAAGAGAAATGAAAACATGTACCTATGCTAAGACTTGTACACTTACAGCAACTATTTGTAATAGCCAAAAAGTGAAAACAGCTCAAATGTTCATCAAAAGGCAAACAGATTTTAAAAACTTATGATATATCCATATAGTACAAACTACTTAGCAATAAAAAGGAATAAACTATTGATACGCTCAGCAATTTGAGATTTCAGATGACTCTCAAAATCATTATGTTAAGTTAAAGAAGCATGGCAAAAAAGGAATATATATACTGTATGATACTATTTATATGAAATTCTAAAAAATGTAAACTAATCTATAGTGACAGAAAGCAGATCAGTAGTTGCCTGTGGATCTTGGCAGAGAGAGGGATAGATTTACAAAGGAGCTGGAGGAAAACTGGGGGAAAGAGAAATAATTGTTAACTTGATTATGGTGATGGGTGTATACATTTGTCAAAACTGATAAAATTGTACACTTTAAATATGTGCAGTTTATTGTACTTCAGTTATACCTCAATAAAGTTGTAAAATAAATTAATTCGCTTTTGTCTGTTTGCCCTAACTTTAAGTCAATGCAGCGGATTGCTGTCTTTGTTCCATATTTAGGTGTATTTCACGTAGTCCATGCTCCTGGGCCAAACTCCCAAGTTAGATCCCATTAGGTTGTAGAGTAATAAAATGTTGTTTTAGAAATGTGGAAAGAGTGGAAGCATTAATTAACACAGAGAAACCACACGTGATGGTGAAGAATAAGGATCTCAGAGTTAGACATACCCAAGTTTGAATCTCAGTTCTATCTCTCACTTTCAGAGTAAACTTACATGAAACTAAATTTCCTGTGTCTCAGTTTTGTCACCTGTAAAATGGAGATAATACTACTGCTTACCCCATAATGTTATTTTGGATATTCAATAAGAATGCAGGTACAGCACATGCCTGGCCCAGATAAGTTCCTAATAAATTATAACCCTGCCATAGCACCCAAATGGTATTCCCAAATTTCTGATTCTTTAAAATTCTTTTAAAGAATTACTGAAAAGTTAATGAAATTACCCAAGCAAGCCTGTATAGCTAGTTAAAAGACATTCTAGGAGCCAATTACTGATCATATCTTGTTCAAATCTGCCTTACTGTTGGATGTGCTTTCCTGGGAATTTTACTGCAGTAGACTATAACCAAGTTTTCTCTGTTCCTACCTACATCTTCTTCTTGCTTTGCAGTCATATCGAAATCCTTTTATGAGGTTCTTAGACCTCAAATTCTGTATGTAGAGTTTCACCCAGGTAATCTGTTATAAATGGATTAAACTTGTCTATACTTTGCCCTTCGACTATATTACTGACCTGTTCCAATTTGAAACTGCCTCTATCTAGTATACAAATGGAACTCAATAAATAGTTATACTTTTATTTCCCCAGGACAAGATGTAGGTCTATTAACTAGCTAAAGTGTACATGATAACATAGAAAGCACATGGGACTATTGGGTTCAGAAATAGATTCCGTACGAAGCTCCTGAGGATTGCCCTGAAATACAAGTGTAACAGATACATCATTTTAATACTGCAACTACTTCTGATCCTAAGTTGATAGCAGCACTCTATTTTTATGATTCCAAAATAGAGTAGATGCTCACTTCATTGACCATAAGGAGACAGGGACCTACATAAATGGGTGCCGACTGTATGCCAGCCACTGTGTTAGAAGCTTCCTACTACTATATCATTTTTATAAAATCCACATAATAAACCACTTCTGTTTTACACATGAGATCATTAAGGCTTGACTTCCTTAAGGTTGTAAATGTAGTATGGAATAATGAAGCCAGGATTTGAACTGACACAGGAATTGGGTACACACCTATGTTCTGTACATTATACCACATCCCTGCTCAACGTTTGTGAGTTTAGAAAGAGTGACCTTTTAGAAAGGGTGATAATTTATCTTTCCAATAGAGACACTTCTAAGAGTGAAGGTGTCTTTTAATAATTAAGCCAGGATGACAGGTGTAATGTAGGACTCTGCTGGGCAAACCAAAGGGATAATTCTCGTCTGAGTCTGTTTAAGCAATGTTTCAAAGCAAAGAGCTATCAAGCAAGGAGGTAAGAATAATGTTTGTCACATGCTGAACACCGGCCAAATAGGCTCTGTACAAAGGAGGGCATGACCCTAATTTTAGGAAAAATATTTCAGGATATGACCCAGTTTCTCACTACTCATGGTGTGGTCTGCCGAACACCAGAAGCACAAGAGAGCCTGTTAGAAATACAGAATATTGAACCTACCTCAGAACTACTGAATCAGAATCTGCATTTTAACAAGATACCCCAGTAATTTATATACACATTAAAGTTTGAGAAGCACTGACTCATATGTCTGCAGACTTGCTTACCATCTGAGTAAGTTGGGTAACTTTTTTAAAAAGCAGAGATTCCAGGGGCCCATTGCCCAGAGATCCTGATTCTGAGGATTCTGGGTGGACCCAGGAATGTAAAATTTAAAATAGCTCTCCATTCCAACTCTTGGCTATTGTAAATAGTGCTGCAATAAACATGAGAATACAGTTATCCTTGG
>NW_007729695.1:109162-115162 GCF_000696425.1 Galeopterus variegatus
GGATGGACTTAGAGAAAATTATAAGTGAAATAAGCCAGGCACAGAAAGAGAAATACCACATATTCTCTCTTATAAAATAAATGAGTAAATATACAAATGAACGGGGTGCGGGGTGGGGAAAGAAGATGCAACAATCACAACAATTCCTTGATTTTGTTAAGACAGGTGAACAGATATGATGTTGATGGGAGGGAGTGGTGAAAGGGAGGGAGGAAAAGGAGGAATTGGTAAAGGGACACAAAAATCAATTATATCATATATTGATAAAATTAAAAATAATTAATAAATAAATAAAATAGCTCTCTGTGAAGTCCTTGGGGACAGCCATGTTTGGGGCCCATTTACCCAGAGTATCCTGCATAAAGGGCACCCAAGTTTTCATCAGAAATTATTCACAGAGTTGAAATGAAAGCAGCTTGAAATATTCTGAGATTCACTATGTTTACAATTTTATCCAGAAATTTATCTATTTTCAGCCACAAAAATCCTTTGAAAGCTGGATTCCATAATAGGAAAATACATTAGCTAAAGAATTTGCAGTGAAATGAAGCAAAGTGTAATTTTTCTAAAGAAGGTCTTCCGGTTCCTGGAGTAAACCCACATAGCCATGTTTATCCGGATACAGACGCAAACATAAGATGAGACCAAGAAGATAGCCAAATGCTGTTTTCCAATACAGTCCCAGCACGGTGACCACGATCACCTGGTCTTTGTGAGTACATCTGTCCCCCCACCCCATCCCCAGTCCCACAGAGTTGTGGGGACCTTCTACATCTCTGTGTCGTTTCTGAGGGTACTGCACACACAGAAGCTGAAGCCTCAACAATGACAGACACTTTGCTGTGTTATACTCACTCTTCCGCCTACTTTTTTGGTGGTAAATTTGTTTCTAAGTGCCTAATGGTTCTCTAGTGAAGCACGTTCAGGCATTAAGGTCCAATGACTAGAATGACACTAAATCTTCCGCCTACTTTTTTGGTGGTAAATTTGTTTCTAAGTGTCTAATGGTTCTCTAGTGAAGCACGTTCAGGCATTAAGGTCCAATGACTAGAATGACACTAAAAACCCAAATCTTAATCTGTGGTTTAAAAAAAAAAAAAAAGATAAAGTACCAAATTCATAGACCGTGTAGTCTAGAATCAGGACAAAAAGTCAAGGTCATAAAGCCGGAAATTCATATTAAAACTCTGAAACAGGAACTGTCTAGAGAAGTAAAATAGAAGGCAGGAAGAGGGTGCTGATGACGTGGCCTTCTGAACCAGGGCTAGCACAAGTCCCCTACAGCTACCGACCCAGAGCTGATCATTTTATAGGAATACCGGAAATCGTAAATCTCTCAGGTATAGAGTTTCCATTCTTTATATTCTCTGCCCTTTGACATAATATCTCATTACCTTAACTGCTTACTTCTTCAATATTTTATAGTGAAAGAACAGAACAATAAACGTCCTAGTAACCATGGTCTAGATTCAACAATTGTTAACATTTTGCCTGAACCATTTCCCAGTGAGTTGGAGATGGCATGACTCTTTACTACTAATATTTTAGTTCATTTCTTTTAAGAATAAGCTCTCATACATAACCACAATACTATTAAAACACCAAAGAGAACTGACTAACATAATTAATTCCCAGATATTATCTAATATCCAATCCTTATTGAATTTTCTCCAGTGGTCCCCAAAATGTCCTTACCCCAACATTTTATTTTGACAATTTTCAGAGCAAAGTTGAATTTTAGAGTGCACCCTCATATACCCATCACCCAGATGGTACCATTAAATTTTCACTATGCTCGTTTTACCACATGCCTTTACATGTATCCATATACATTCTTTATCCATCGGTCCATCTTATTTTTTGACATATTTCAAAGTAAAGTACATCAATACAGTTTCCCTTAAATATTTATTCTATAAACAAATCATTAGAGTTCGATATTTGTTTACAATTTTTTCTTTTGATGGAACATTTACATAACAATGTGATACACAAATCTTAAATCACATTTGCTGAGTTTTAACAGATACATATATCTGTGTTACCCAAGTCTATCTCATGAAATAGAACATTACCAGGAAGTTCTCTCATGACCCTTCCCAATCAACCTGCTTTCACACTCTCCATCTTCAGAAGCAAACACAATTCTGATTTTTTAAATATAGATTAATTTTGCCCATTCTGGAACTTAATTCAAATAAAATTAAACAGTATTTACTCTTTTGGGGTTGGCTTCTGCCCCTCAAAATAGTGCCTGTGAGACTCATCCATGTTGTTGCATATAGTTCATTCCTTTCTATTGCTGAGAATTATTCCATTTTTTGAAAATACCACAATCCGTTTTTTCATTCTTCTGACAATGAACATCTGGATTGTTTCTAGGTTTTGGCTACCATGAACAAAACTTCTATGAAAATTCTTGCACAAAGAATTTTATGTGCATATGCATTTTCACTTCTCTGGGATAAATACCTAGAAGAGAAGTTGCTGGGTCTTAGGGTAGGCATAAGTTTAGTTTTATAAGAAACTTCCATACCTTTTTCCAGAGTGAATGTACCATTTACACTCCCACCAACAATGTATGAGATTTCCCATTGCTGTTTTCTTTTTTTTATTTCCTTCCTTCTACTTACTTTGGTCTTACTTCTCTCTTATTTTTCTAGCTTCTTAAAGTGTATCCTCAACTATTGATTTTAGGCTTTTCTTTTTTGTTGTTTTTTTATTGAAATGTATTGATTATGCATATTTGTGGGGTACAGAATTATATTCCAGTACATGTATATAATGTGTGATGATCAAATCAGGGTAATTAACATATTCAATATTACAAAACAATCATTTTTTTGTGATGAAGACATTTGGTCTCCTCTCTTCTAGCCATTTGAAAAACGTGGTAAATTATTGTTAATTATATATGCCTAGCTTGACTGTACACCAATAGAACTTATTTTTCCTAACTGTTTTGTGTCCATTGACCAACCCTCATTTAAAGGTATAAATTTCTCTCTAAGCATTGCTTTGGCTGCTCTCTACAAATTTTGATATGTTGTATTTTTGTTTTCTTTTAATTTAAAACATTGTCTAATTGCTTTTGTGATTTATTTTACCTATAAATTATTTAGTAGTATTTAATTTTCAAAATGTTGAGGTTTCCTAGATACCTTACTGTTACTAATTTATAATTAAATGCCATTATCAGAAAATATATTCTATATAATTTCAGTTTTTAAAAATTATTGAGCTTGTTTTATGGCTCAACATATGGTCTATCTTGATAAACATACCATGCACACTTGAAAAGACTGTTTTCTTTAGCGTTGGGGTGTAATGTTTTATAAGTATGAACTAGGTCAAGGTGGTTGATAGTCTTATTTAGATCCCCTATTTTTTTACAGGTTTTTTTTTTTTAACCTTGTTTTTCTATCAATTGCTGCGAGAGGGGTTGTTTATTTTCAACTATGATTTTAGAATTAACTATTTCTCCCTTACTTCTGTCAATTTACTTCATGTATCTTGAAGCTCCAAAATGTGTTTTACAACTTTTTGTTTTCCAAAATTGATATAATCAAGTATTCTTGACCATGTGTTTAAACTGCTTTGGATCTACCTCATTTTCTACCCTGAAGAGGAACAAGTCAAACACCATTATTAGGAAATAATCAGGCACATCCAGAATACGGCACATTCTACAAGATAACTGGCCCGTTATCCTCAAAATGTCAATGTCATAAAAAGGAAGAGACTAGGAGTGCATATTGTTCTACCATAAAGAATAAGGAGATGCGACAACTAAATGCAATGCTTTCTTCTTTTAAACAGCTGATGATTTTTGCACACACAATGAAGACTTGAGAGACACGGTGATATAAATAAGTGTTCCACTTTGAATATTAGCACACTCAATATTAGAGAGGAAATATACAGTACTGGGTGTACAAAGAGGAGAAGGCTCATTGAAGGTAAGAATATCAACCTTGTCCCAGAAAGAACCCCTAAACAGTTTCCCTGCTAGAATCCCTCAAGCCAGATCTACAGCATCAGGGTATACTGGAACTTTGTGTGATGGTGCTGGAGGTAAAGAAAAGGAATTCTCACTGTAACCATTCATGCCATAATTCTGTCTCCATTGGAAGCCACCAACCACCATAAATGAAAGCAAAGTTGTTCACATATGCCTCTCCTAGCTTTTTTTGATCATGTATGATGTGCTGCGCTGCCCAGATCCCCACCTCAGGAATGGAGGATTGGTTTCCCACCTGCTGGAAAAATTATCAGATGAAAGCCCTCTCCAGGAATTGCCTCAGCTGAAGACAGCCATCTCAACCAAAGCCACAGTCTCTTATAGGGAAGACTATATTCAATGAATCATCAACCTGAATAAAGACCTTACCCACCACTCCAACTTGGAATAACTCTAAAGACCATGCCAGCCTTTCCTTGGGGTGGCTGAGTCCTTATTAGATGGAAGCACAGCCAATCTCTCCCTCTGTCGTGTCCTCCTTGTTTCATTTCTTCCACACATGTTGATCCCAGGAATACTCCCTAGTACCCTCCCTGTTTGCTGATCAGCACCTCAGAGTCAGCCTCCTGGTCAGTCCAGGCTGCTGTGAGGTTACATAGCCAATTAACTTAGGAGAGCTCAATGCTTTTATCAGTATTTCTATAGAAACAAAATTTAATTTACTCAGATTTTGCAGAAAGGGAGATTGAGGCACAAAATTTTTGTGACTTCCTTGAGCTTATCTGAGGTACCAATACTGTGCAAAGGCAGTGTGCCAAGGCATTTTCATGAACCACGTAAATATGCTGCCAAGTTTTCATATGTGTATAAAATTTATTTTTGCTACAACAGAATAAAAGCCAATTAACTTAGGAGAGCTCAATGCTTTTATCAGTATTTCTATAGAAACAAAATTTACTCAGATTTTGCAGAAAGGGAAATTGAGGCACAAAATTTTTGTGACTTCCTTGAGCTTATCTGAGGTACCAATACTGTGCAAAGGCAGTGTGCCAAGGCATGCTCATGAACCATGTAAATATGCTGCCAAGTTTTCATATGTGTATAAAATTTATTTTTGCTACAACAGAATAAAACTCACCATTCCAGGAATGTGTGCCAGATGGAATGTTGAGATTCATGGGTTTGTGGGGTCAGGCACAGCACAGGGAATAACACATTTAGAACAAGTGTTAGGAAGCAGAGTATTCAAAGAAAGTGTGTTTACTGGAAATGTGATATATTCTCCTCATGAGTACATAACAGAATGTGGGCAGGATAGTAAATCTACTGAAACAGCAACACCATGCTGAAGGGTGACAGTGACTATTGCAATAATTGGAGATTGTTTAAAGGATGCTGTGACTTTATTTTCATTAGTTTCAAGAAGTTTTTTGATTTCCTGTTTAATTCCTTCTTGGACACAGGTGTTCAGGAGCATGTTGTTTAATTTCCATATATTCGTATAGTTTCCAGAGTTTGCTTGTTATTAATTTCTAGTCTTAATCTGTTGTGGCCTGAAAAGATCCGTGAAATGACTACAATTTTTTTTAAAATTTGTTAAGACTTGATTTGTAACTGAACATGTGGTCTATCCTGGAGAATGTTCCACGTGCTGATGAGAAGAATAGTTTTGGTTAAAATGTTCTGTGGATATCTGCCAGGTCCAATTGCTCTAAAGTGTATAGTTGAAATCCTGTGTTTTTGCATTGATTTGTTGCCTAGATGATCTGTCCAGTGCTGAGAGAGACGGTGTTCAGGTCCCCAACTATTATTGTATTGGGGTCTATCTCTGTCATTAGGTCTAATAGCATTTGCTTTATCTATTTGGGTGCTTCAGTTTTGGGTTTATATATATTTCTCAGTGTTATGTCTTCTTGCTGGATAGATCCCTTTAAAACTATGTAATAGCCTTCTTTGTCTCTTTTTATAGTTTTTGGTTTAAAGTCTATTGTATCTGACAGAAGAATAGCTACTCCTGCTTATTTTGGGTTTCTATTTGC
>NW_007729695.1:115381-128640 GCF_000696425.1 Galeopterus variegatus
TAAAGTCTATTGTATCTGACAGAAGAATAGCTACTCCTGCTTATTTTGGGTTTCTATTTGCCTGGTATATCTTTTTCTATCCCTTCACTATTAGTCTGTGTGTGTCTTTACAGGTAAGGTAAGTCTCCTGAAGACAGCATACAGTGGGGTCTAGCTTTTTATAGTAGGAGTAGTTATATTGATTTTTTCACTGTCTATTTTGGAGGTTTGTTATCAAAATTTCTAGTATTCAGAATCTACATTGAATACAAAAAAGATGAGAGACCCTGAGCTGGAAATTAGAACTCAGGAACTCTGCCTACCCCTGCCACTCCCATAAATCTTATCTGTACCCAACTACATTAAAATAAGGAATAGATATTTTTAATATCCCAAATTGAGAAGCCTGTGCTGTTTTCTAATAAAATTAAACATATTAGCATTTGAGTCACGTTAAACATAGGATTGCTAATCAAAGGAGAATATAAAGGGGAGGGAGATTGCCTGAAAACGAAGCCAGTATTTTGATGTCCTTGGATCTGCTCAGCATAAAGATGTAGCCGCATAGAATGAATAAAAACATGGTGCTTCATTTNTGGATCTGCTCAGCATAAAGATGTAGCCGCATAGAATGAATAAAAACATGGTGCTTCATTTTCACAATGTCTATGCTGCCTTTCTGTTTTCTTTTCTCTTTCTGTGTATGGCACATTCTCTGCTAAACACACTCTTCCAGCGGAGCCTATCAGTGCCACAGCACAAAGCCTTCTTTGTGCCCCGAGGAGTGAAGTATTGATAAGCCCAGAAGAGTCAGATGAGAAAGGTTTCTGGTTCGTTCAGGCTTCAGTGAGGTCCAATTTTCAAAATACCTATGGCTGGGGCTCCAGAGTAAAATACGAACTGATGTACTTTTTAACTTATGGGCCAGTCTGAAGCTGTTTTTACACACACTAAAGCAGAAAGTCTGCTCTCCAGAATCAAGACTGGTTGCGGTAACGATCTTAAATTCATCATGTAACCACCCAACCCTTTATTTCATGCAAGCTAGTGAAAGTCAGAAAACTCACTTAAAGTCTTGCTTGTAAAAGTATTTAAAACAAAAGGAACTATTTTAACTATGAAGCCAAAAGCTGAGATTTTTAATCCTCTGCGACTTCTTATCAGCAGCACCTCCTGGTTATTCTTCTCCTAACAGGCTTGTAATTTTCATTAATGGGGCTGGCAGCTCTGACTTCGCCTGGAGGGGAATGTAACCCAGAGCAGCCAACAAGAGCTTGAAATTCTCTGGTTTTTGTCACTTGCTATTAGAATCACAGCCCTTTTCTAAATTTAGGATAGTGAACCATATTAAACATGACCTGATTGCAAATCCTCATCAAGTTTGTCCAAAGGTGCAATCAACGACACATTGGATTGTAAAGGTCAACAAATGTTAACATTTGAGGGCCTCCTCCTGGTTCAACACCATAAAAGAAAATGACATTGTGAACTAGGCTCTATTTGCGGGACAGAATACAGATGTGTTCGCACGCATTTTTTAGCTTCCTTTTCTAATGCACACAGTATAGTTTATGGATTCATGGCATATGCATATGTCAACTTGTGGCTCTAAAGAATTAATTTCACTTATCCAATATGCTGCTAAACTTCTTAGGGAATTCGCGGTTTAGTGCAATGAGCTGACATAGCATTAATTTAATTCAGTTACTGTGTATCATACTGTCACAATGTTAACTATTTCAGCAACGTTTTTGGGAATTCAGTTAAGGTTATTCAATGAAAGACAAATGACAAGGCATTCTTTTGCTATCTTTGATTCCAGCCTAGCCTTCACCTTTCACATCCCACAGGTCATTGATATCTAGAGAGCCTAGTTCAATCCAGAAACTGGCATCTCCACCCTCTCCCCACTGCTATTGTCTTAATTCAGATCTCTTCAGTCTTCCTCAGGTCATTGACAGTAACCTTCTACCTCCTTTCTCTTCTGCCAGAGTCTCTCTGCCTTTCAACCAGTATGCTTTCTAATCTGAACATGCCACTTACTACCTAAAAATCCTTCTTGGGTAGGCAACCTTTGCCTATACATAGCATGGAATAGAAAAAAAAACATGGCTTTATGGAAAGTGCAAAGAAGTTCTGGCTTCATAATGTTACTTGAATGAATGAACTCACCATAGTCTACAGCCTTGTCCTCAGATTCATAAGCTCAGAAATTCGATCAGTATCTCAGCACTGGACCCACATTAACTAAGTGTGTAAGAGTCATATAAGAACCAAAACTGTCAGAATATTAATTTTCATTGAAGCATATCTGTGAGACAAGTCCTAATCCTCATTTTGGCCTAAGCTGCACATTCCTCCCTAAGAAGCAGAGTTCCATGACTGACCATTTTATAATAAGATTCTTTATGGCCACATAATTAACTCAAGGAGAGTTAGTTGTTTGGCCATCTGGGGCTTTAAGAGGCTGTAATGTCCAGGCCCATCCATCTCACTGCAGGTTCATGCAGCAGTTACAGGGAGCTCTCTCTCATGACATGACTTCATTGGGCTTCTGTTTTCTACAGTTCAGGCTGACCAGCCCTTTTCTGTTGGCACAAAACAGTAGATTAGGTTCCCACATTCTGCAGAGAATTCCTGCCATCACCCTGAGAATACATCTCCTTGGAATTCCAAGAGTTCCTAAACTCTTCAGGAAAAAACTCTCCAGTGCACCTAACTGGTTCTTGCTTCACTTACTCAATAACCAAACACATTCCATCTATACCACCTCAGAGGACATCTTTATTTCCCAGTTCTCTGGGCTCTCTTCCTGTCACAATTTAAAACCAGGTCCAAAACTGCCTAATCACTGCTCCCACACATACTGTTCCCTCCAGCCACACCGAAATCTTACCCTACTCCTTTCATGCTGGGTCAATAGACTTCGTAGGCTGAAAGCCACAGAAGAAGGGATTTAGTAGGAGTATATGGGGTAGCTTATGGTATCAAAGGCAAAACTAAAAATCCAGGTTTCAGAAAGGACCAAAACCAGGGCCAAGATGAGCACGTGGGTAGCAGGAACAGTTTGGTGTCTCTTCAGAAAGACACCGTGAAGATGAATCAGCTCCCACAATTTTCTATCCTGCTCAAGATTCAAATCTCACACTTCAGTTGAAGGAAGGCAGGGCCCCTTACTGGCAGACCCCCGAGACAGTGCAGAATGAGAGAGCCAGAGTTTCTCAAAAGATAATTAGGGTCCTGGAACTACATATCACAGTAAAGGATATGGAAAGCCAGTTGATTGAAAATGCAAAAGCTGTGGAACCAAAGTATGAAGCTGGATCTAAAGACTCAGACAGCAGAAATGCTCAAGTGCTTGCCAAATTGAAGGTCCAAAGAGGAAATGTCCAGAGAGGCAGCATGCTGTATAGAAAAAAGAAGGGAGAAATAATAAGAGGGAAAAGAATACGAATTTTAGTATATGTAAGTGATTTATAGAAATATTAATGGTGGTAAGAAAAGTATAAGAATGCATAATATGTAAACACTTTATAGTAAAAAATTTTGAAGATTGAAAGGATTTAAAGGAGTCCTATACAAATTAAAAGGATTAATATTTGCATATGTGTTTAAAGTCCCAGCTCTGCCTAAATGGTTTTACAACAAAAAATCTGGCCCAACTACTCCTCCAGCCACTAGCTTTCTATGCTTCGGCAATACTACCCACATTTTATTTCCTCAAACACCAGCTCCTGCCTACTCAAGGCCTTTACACACGGTTCCTTCTGCTAAAGTCTTCTTCACCTCTCTATTAGTCAGGGTTCTCCAGAAAAACAGAACCAATAGGGGATGTATACATGCATATATATTGAGAGGGAAAGAGTGAAAGAGAGGAGGCTGGGAGAGAGAAGGAAAGAGATTTAACTTAAGGAATTTGGCTCACATGATTGTATGAAACTCTAGCAAGAGTTGATATTCCAGTCTTGAGTCTGAAGGCTGGAAACTCAGGCAGAATTTCTATGCTGCAGTGTTGAGGAGAATTTGAATTCCTTCCTCTTTGTGGGTTGGAAAAGGAATCTCAGTCTTTGCTCTTCAGGCCTTCACTTGACTGAATGAAGTCCACCCACATTATGGAGGTTGATCTACTTTACTTGAAGTCCACAGATTTAAATGTTAATTACATCTAAAAAAAAAAAAAAGAAAGAAAGAAAGAAAGAAAACCTTCATGGCAACATCTAGATTAGTATTTGACCAAATGAACAACTGGGTACCATAACTTAGCCAAGCTGACACATTAAAATTAACCATCACACCTCTTGTTCCTGTCTCCTTACCCACCCACAGGTCCTCCAGACTTAATTAACATCACCTCCTTCAAGTCTCAACTCAAACCTCAGTTTCCCAAGGAAGACTCTGACCCCCTCTTACATGAACACCCTTAGAGCACTCTGGACATTTCCTTCTTAGCACTTCTCAGAGCCAGTGATTCATACATACGTGTATGAGCATAAACTCTGCAATTGCTTTACTAGTTTCTCTCTCCCCTACTTAAATGTAAGCCCCATTATCAGCTTTTTTCCTTATCACCCTATCCCTAGCCCCAAGCACAGTGCCTAAACATGACAGGCAGTCAATACGTTTTCATTGAATGAATTAATGAAGGAATTCAAAAAAATGGTATTAAGGCTTGTGATCATAGCACATTATAGACTTTCAAAGGTTAAAACAGCCACAGAAGTCAGTGAAAGCCTTTGCTGTCTCCCTAACTTCATCTCAACTTCCTACAAGGAGCACCATATAAAATGATTTTCTAGAAGTTTCTTACAAAGTGCCTCATGGACTGTACTCAGCTTGACAAGTAAATGTATTTTAGTTTTCTCTTTTCTTTTCTTTCTCATCCCCAAAATAGTGAAGTTAAGAAGGGCCATTTGGGGTACAAGGAACCTCCTTCCAGCGGCACACAGACATAACTGGGATCAGCAGGCAGAGACTCTGTGACAGATTGAAGCTCTCAAGAAAATAACCTCAAACATGTGGAATGGAAAACACTATTATCCCAGGAATCATCTAAATAGATACAGTTCTTCATGGGTAATGGATTTGTTAAGCATACTTGGAATATTCTCCATCTTAAACAGCTACGAATAAAGGCAATATTCATAAATTACTATACATTAGCAGAGTAAGCAGACACACTGAAGCCACATAAATTCACTTACTCTTTTCAGAACTCTGATCTTTTAGGTTGAGACCCAGGAAAACTGAATTGATATATCCATATGTATAAGTCAAAAAGCTTAATAAGATGCCCTCTTTAAAAAGTACCACCAGCTTTCTTTTTCTGGTGATGATTTAGTTTGATAAGGCAAAAGACACCTTGAAAAAGAACTGAACAAGCAAATACGGACACATTATGTCATTGGAAATACCTTTTATCCCTCTTGGTGTCTTCCACGTTACCGACAGCCCATCCTTGACTTTCTCAGGACAAGCTTTTCCAGCCTCTTCATTTTCTCTCCTGTTTTTGCCCAATTTGCCCTCTCCATTTTTAGACAACAAGAAGGCATGATAATAAGTCTCGTCAATATATTGCTCATTCAGTATTTGAAAGAATACATCTGAAAACTTGTATTTGGATACTGCCTTCAATAATAAATTGCTTAATATGCACTATAACAGTCTGTTGAAAACAAAGAAACACCACACACAGATGAGGCAATGAACAAAATACATGTACAGACATGGATAGTGGAGTACATTTTTAGAATGTGAAGCCAAAGGAATAAAATGCCATCTTTGTCCTTTCAGTCCAACTTGGGGTGGGGGTGAGGAGTGGGGAGATAACCTGTAATCACACTGAGAGTGCTAGAAATCCAAGGCAATGTATGAAACTATTCTTCATTGTGTATATAGATTGATTTCTAGGCTCAAGAATGTCTAAGTTGGTGGGACCGGACATGACTTCTTTGGGGTTTCGGGGGAGAATGGCCAGTTAAGTTTATGAAATTTTTTTAGACCAGGAGGTCAAAAAAAAGGTAGAGATTAGAGTATAGAGCTAGGAGGAGGGAAGGAGAGCATGAGACAAAGTATGGGGTCGGGAATAAAGACAACTGACACCAGGGCTTGTCCTTACACACCTGGCTATAGAGAAAAAATCATTGCTAGGAGGATGGGAGAGGTAAGTATAAAAAATTCAGATGCAGAGGGTCTTGATTGCCAAGTGTTTACATGAGGTCTAATGAGCAACAGCTGCCCGGGAAGTAATGAAAATTACTGTCAGGGAAGTCAATGGTGGAATCAATGAAAGGTCCTTTTCTCTGTCTCATTACTTTTTGACTCAGAAAAATGCTTTAGAAGTAGCCACTGACTTAGGACCACAGTGAACCAATTTTTTTAAATGTGGGTTTTACCAGCATCTGTGGAGGACAGATTGCAGCCTGGGGAAGTGGGATGTGGTCTGGTAAAATAAATATTTGCCAGTAATTTATTTGTGCTTATTTTCAAGGGCAATTACATTTTTTATGTAGGCTTTCAAGGGATTCACATTATCCTCATTTGAGCCATGATGGTGATGAACTGTATCTAGATTTACCCAAGCGATTTCCAAACTCGAGGATGTCAAGTGAACAGCCGTTTTAAAGAAATGGCTCATCCTGGAGAGGTTGCAAGGCACCGTGGGATTAAACCCTCCTTCAATAGCCTTCTGGGGCTGGCCTGGTGGCGCACTGCGATAGTGCGCCGCTTGGGAAGCGCGGCGGCACTCCCGCCGAGGGTTGGGATCCCACATACAGACCGGTTCCCACTTGCTGGCTGAGCGAGGCGCGGGAGCAACACTGAGGGTTGCGATCCCGTTGCCGGTCCCGGTCCGGTACGGGGGTGACACTGAGGGTTGCGATCCGTTGCCGGACACGGAAAAAAGACAAAAAAAAAAAAAAAGAGCCTTCTGAACAATAAACCACGATGGTCTAATGCAAACCAGAAATTCACAAGCACAAGCTTTCTGCAGTTTATACACTCTCTGTTCCCAGCTGGAAAACTAGCACTTCAGAAGTCAGAGTGGAGAGTTCTAGTTGGAAAATCCTCGATTCTGAACAGCAAAAGAAAGGGAGAAGGGCAGTAAAATGACACTGCAAAGACAATTAAAGGAATTGGACAAGGTGGCATGAATTTTTTAAAAATGATATTTAAGTTCTCCGTACCCAGATGTGAAAATCAGTTTCTTTTATTAAATTTTGGTTTAGAAAGATGAGCAATCAGCAAAGCACAGCTAGAGCTAAAATTTGAATTAGGTTTTCTAGGGTTCACTCCTGATAGGCCAAAACATCCTAAAAGACAGGCATTATTTCTTTCCATAGAATCATCAACCTAGAAAGATTGCTTGCTTTCTCAGAAGAAAAATCAAATTTCATTTCCCAAATCGATGGTAGATACTGTTTCAGTCATTAGTATGTTGGTAAGAACTATACTTTAGGTACTTTGAGTGTGTTTTCATGAAGAACATATGCATATATAATTATAATGGCTGACACTGAATGCTCACTACACGAGAGGTACATGCTTTCTAATCCATCCAACTATGTAGAGAGGATCATACTATTATTATCCACATTTTACAAAATGAGATACTGAAGCAACTTTGCCAAGGGTAACCATTGGATGGGGCAGGGGTGGGGTCTGAACCCACGGTCTAATTCTATCCCCAACCATTGTGTTAGGTGCTGTGATGGTTCATTTTAGGTGTCAACTTGACTAGGTTAAGGAATACCTAGAAACCCGGTAAAGCATTATTTTGGGTGTGTTCATGAGGGTGTTTCCAAAAGAGATTAGCATGTAAGCCTGAGTGGACTGGGTGGGAAAGATCCACCCTCAACTCACTGGGGGCTCAGAGAGAACAAAAACAGAGGAAAAGGTGAATCTCTTGCTCTATTTCTACTGGAGCTGGAATACACTCTTCTCTCCCATCCATGGACATCTGAACTCAAGACTCTTCAGCCGTTAGGATCCAGGACTTACATTAGTGACACCTCCAGGCTCTCAGGCTTTTGGCCTCAGACTGAGAATTACACCAGCAGCTTCCCTGGTTCTGAGGCTTACAGACTCGGACTGAGCCATGCTACCAGCACCCAGTTTTCCAATAGCCTATGGTAGGACTCCTCAGCCTTCACAATGGTGTGAGGCAACTCCCCTAATAAAATTCCCTCTCATATATTTATATACGTATCCTATTCATTCTGTTTTTCTGGAAAACCCTGACTAATACAGGTATCTTTGAAAGAGCGTTGCAAAATAGCTTTTATATAGTGCTAAAGAGAGTATTATTTTCTAAATTCAGGAGTAAAAATTACCTATACCAACTGGCAAGTGGAATGTCAAAAATATTTGAATAGTCGTGCACTATGAATTCAGTGTAGTTATTCTAAAGAGTTGAAATAAGTAGAAAGACTCAATATGGCCAAATGTTAGATTGACCATCTACTGAATGAAATAATTGCCCACATAGCCCAAAGTTTATTTTAAAATGATCTGATAATGCTTTAGGGCTGGCCTCATATAGACCACATGAGGAAATGAGAGCTCATCTTGGTCACAGCAATGGTTGACTTGCCTTTTCACCAGATTTCCCCATCTCCTCTGCAGTCTTTGGTTCAATCAGACAAAGAGGTTTTAACAGAAGGTAATCCCAGTGGTCACTCCTTTTTAATGAATGTTTGCCAATGTCAAAAGCTGGAAAGAATGATTAGAAATACATTAGTTAGAATCCTGTTTATATTTTTTAACCAATTATTTAAATGAGCTCTATATTTCAAATGCACAAGCATGTATGCATTCTCACTTGTTAGTAAGTTCCTTGTTATAGTAGGTTCCTAAACTCAGGTAACATCTTCAAATATTAGCTCATATAATCAAGTTACTCATTTTTCCTAAGCTGACAAATTATTTTCACAACAAAACAGTAAGCAGTTCTGGTGTGGAATTGTGTGAGTTTACTAACAGGTCTTCTGCTTATTAAAATGAGTTTTGTATCAATGCAAAATAAAAATATACGAGTAATAAACATTAAAAAAGTGAGATGGGATCCATATTAACTTGAATGTATCAGCTAGTATTTCAGGACTTTAGTAGACAGACACTCTAACCAACCAACAGAAATCTTCTCTATATCTGACAAGAACTTCATCCTGTCAAAGAGAATCAGTCCTAGGACAGGAAAAAATAGTTCTATAGAAAATAAATTCTTAATATTCTTCATATGGGGAAAGAAGACCATCTCTATGTTTAAAATTCAGTGGAAAAGCAGACGAGTACAAAGTTTGTCAATCTATCAAAATGTCAAAACCCATCATTTTAGACATACAAAACTGCACACATCACTTCAGGCTTCTTGCCTTAACACTGCCCAGCAGGGTCGGATTGATCTTGGCTCAGAGGATAAACATTGATATAAATCTAGACACTTCTATAAACCAGCAGTAAATGGAATTACATTCTCTCCTTGAAGCCAGGACTTGTCCTTTTTTTCCAAAACTCTAATAATCTTAAACAGAACTGGAACTCATACTTAGATTTTCTGTTTCTAAGTCATTTTTATTTAAAATAATTATGACTAGTCTGCTTTAAACAAACCTAATATATAAAAACAGTTATTGACAAGAATAATTTACTTTAGGAATGATAGTTTGCAGTGCAAGATAAGAAATATCAAAATATCTCTAACTTAGGGCCGAGCCCATGGCACACTCGGGAGAGTGCTGCGCAGCGCTCCCGCCGCGGGTTCGGATCCTATATAGGGATGGCCGGTGCGCTCACTGGCTGAGCGCGGTGTGGCCAGTCTCAAAAAGGACAAAAAAAAAAAAAAATCTCTAACTTACATTTATAAAATTCTACATAGATTATAACAAGCTTGCCTGATCTGACAATATCCCCTCCTACTCTTAGAAAATTAGAAATTCTAAAATGGAACCAAAACTGTTTTTAATATTTGGCTGATCTCAAAAGGGAATTGCAGAAATGACCAGTTATTCAAAACTAAGGTGGTAAGCATGCAAGCTGAGGTCTCAGTGGCCCAGAGTCTATTCTGGCTAGAGCTGGAGTTGCAACATCCACCCAGAAACATAAGGCATTTTTTATCCCATGTTTATTAGTCCATTTATGTTGTTATAACAGAATACTTGAGACTGAGTGATTTATAAAGAATATGAAATTTATTGCTTACAGTTTCTGGGGCTGAGAAGTCCAAAGTCCATCTGGTGGTGGCAACAGTGACCCAGGGGTCTCACATTGCAAGATGGTGGAAGCAGAGAGAGCAGAGGGAGAGAGAGACAGATTCTTCTCTTCTCTTAAAGCCCTCAGAACCACACCCCTGACCACCATTTTAAATCCATTCACTATACCATGGTCTTACAGTCTAATCACCTCTTCAAGGCTCCACCTTTCAATTACCATAATAGGATTTCCCACCCTCTTAACAGTCACAGTGGGAGCTTAAGTTTCTAATACAAAAAACTCTGGGGATATGATTCAAGCTTCAGGGAGTTTGGGGGGAACATAATTCAATCCACTACAGCATTTTTTCCCCCATGAAAGGACAGATGTTACAACCGAGTCTCCTGCAGAACAAGGATTCCAGAAGGGCAGCCTCTCACCAGTCCAGGGCAGCTGTAGGACAGTTTGTCATCTACAGCAGCTCTGAGAAGGGAAGAAAGTTCATGTGAAAAGAAAGAAAAATCCCAAACCTGTGTCATAGGTGGATGTGGGGGGTCATTTCACGCTACCCATGTGATAAAGACACAGCAAGCTGAGAAATTAATGTAAAAACAGGTCCAGGACTATTGAAATTCTGGTGCTTCCAGTAGAAACAAATACAAAATATCCTGCAGAGAAATGTCCACAGTCAATGGCACAGAAAGCCCAGGCAAAAATGTCACATGGAAGATGAGCTCACAATGAAAACATAACTGACATTTGGAAATCATTTGCAGTGAGGAAAAAGCAATGTGACAAACAGGGCCAATTAGGAACTACAGCTGGATAATAGAAGAAAGAAGACTTTGAATGAGACAAAATAACATCATTAAAATGATTATTAAGTGCAGTAAAATTAGAAACCCAGAACTAAAAGGCAGGTTAAAATGTGCATTTGGAAATATACAAACATGTCTCTAAATTATCCATAGTCAATGAAGAAATCATAATGGAAATGTTTAATACTTGGAACTGAATAACAATTAAAACGTAACATAAAATGTGTAAGAAGTAGCTTAAGTATTTTTGAAGAGGAGATGTACATACCATTAAGTGTACATATTAAGAAAGAAAAAAGACAGAAAAGTAATGAGCCCAGCAGCTCAAGAAGTGAGAATAACAGCAGAGTAAGCCTAAAGGAAACATTAGATATAAAAGCAGAACTTAGAAGAAGAAAAAACAAAGAAATATTAGAATTAATCAGCAAAACAATAAACTGATTTTTGGGGGGGAGGGGAAAGCACACAAAGGAAATACAAATCTCTGGAAGAATGATCAAGGAAAAAAAGGAAAAAGGAATATATAACCAATATTAGGAAGAAAGAAGAAATATAACTACAGATAGAATGAGGATTTTTTTAAGGAGAGTATTTGTAAAACTTCATGCCAATAAAGGTAAAACTTAAATGAAAATTCTAGAAAAATATAAATTACCAACATTGACAAATGAAAAAACAGAAAATCTGCATTACCCTATATAAAGTTTAAAACTAATCAGTAAAGATCTAGCCACAAAAAAAAAAAATGCCCCAAAAGTTTTAAAGCAACTTTTGCCAAAACTTCAAACAGCAGATAATTTGTATTTTATATAAACGTTTCAGAGTTTAGAAAAAGATGGAAAGGTCTATTACTCATTTTATGCGCCTAATATAACCTTAATACTAAAACTACATAAATACTGCATGGAAAAAATAACTGACTAATATCATTAATCATATAGATACAAAAATCCTAAATAAAATATTAGCAAACTAAATCCAATTGTGTTCGTGTGTTTAAATTATGACCAAGTAGTGTTTAGCCCAGATGTGCAGGAATGATTCAGTTATTGGTAATCTATTAATATAATCCAACCATATTAATAGATTAAAGAAGAAAAACCACAAAATTATCTCAATATGTGCCCAAAAGAAGTCATTCAATAAACTTTAACATTGGCTTATGATTAAAAAGAAAAACATACTCTTGCAGACTAATAATAGAAGCAAATAACCTTAATCTAGTAAACGGTACCCCGTGAACATCATACTTAATGGTAAAATATGAGAAATAATTTATTTAAGGTTGAAAACAAAATGAAGATGTCTTTTATGACCCTTTCTGCTCATCATAATATTGGTAGTTATACAGTGGATACTAGAGACTGGGACCTAGAGAGGGAGGAAAGATAGAAATTGGTTAATAGACACAAAATTACAGCTAGATAGGAAAAATAAGTTCTAGTGTTGTACAGCAGTGCTAGGTGTCTATAATTAACAACAATTTATTGCATATTCTCAAATGGCTAGAAGAGAGGAATTTAAATGTTCTCATCACAAAGAAATGATTAAGTTTTGTAATAATGAATATGCTAATTAGCCTGATTTGATCATCACATGTTGTATACATGTATTGAAATATAACTCTCTACTCCATTAAATATATATACATATGTAGTTCTAGCCAGTGCAGACATAAAAAATAAATTAAAAAATTAAAAATTAGAAGGAAAAAATAAAATTATTATTTGCCAATCACATACAGAAAAATTCAAGAAAATACACAGACAAATAATTGGAGCTTAAGTAATTTCAGCAAAATTGCCAGATAAAAAATAATAACAACACATAAAAGTTAGTAATAATACTAGGGTACTTCAAAAAGTTTGTAGAAAAATACAATTAAAAGATAATACAGGGCTGGATGGTTAGCTCAGTTGGTTACAGTGCGGTGCTGTAACACCAAAGATCGAGGATTTGGATACCCATACTGGCCAGTCACCAAAAAAAGAAAATACAAATTTTCCATGAATTTTTCAAATATCCCTCATATTATTTGCAAGCAACAACCAAGGAGAAAAAAAATTTTTTTTTTATTTTGTCAATATACAATGTAGTTAGTTATTGTGTCCCATCACCAAAACCTCCCTCCCTCCTCCCTCTCCCCCCTCCCACCCAGATGTGTCCCTCCATTTTCTCGTTGTAAGAGCTTCAAAAAAAAAAAAAGTTGAGGTTGTTAAATCTTCCTCTCCCCCCCCCCCCGGTCTTTTTTTTTTTTTTTTTTTTTTTTTTTTTTTT
>NW_007729695.1:129600-169262 GCF_000696425.1 Galeopterus variegatus
TGTGTGTATGTATGTGTGTGAATTGATTCATTCACCTTTAGCTCCCTCCAATAAGTGAAAACATGTGGTATTTCTTTTTTACTGCCTGACTCGTTTCACTTAATATTATTCTTTCAAGGTCCATCCATGTTGTTGCAAATGGGAGTATTTCATTCGTTTTTATAGCTGAGTAGTATTCCTTTGTGTAGATATACCACATTTTAATGTTTAAAAAAGGATCCATTCACAGAAACAACAAAAAACATTATATAATAGGGAATATAAGTAACACTGATGTTCAAAATTTTTGGAAGAAACTTTACCATATTATTGAATGACATTTAAACAAAATTATCTGTCAGATAGTAAACTATTGGGAAAAAAGAACTAAATAAATTAATAAACATATAATGGCAATAAGTGGAGAATTCAATAGCATTAGGATATCATTTTTTCCCCTATTAATATATAAATTTTAATGCAATTCCTATCAAATTGCCACAGGGTATTTTGCAGAATTTAGCAAGTTGTTGAAAGACATATGGAGAAGAAAAGGGCCCAAAATAGTCACAACCATTTGAAGAATAATATGTGAATATAATAATAAAGTTATATTAACTTAGAAAAATGTACTGTTTGTCCAAAGAAAAAGAAAATAAACCAATGAAATAGAAGAGAAATCTCAGAAAAAAAAATCACATGAATATGAGGTGTCATAATGTTAATGGGAAAGGATGGACTACGCATGTCCCTGCCACTAAGGTTGTCTATATGCAAAAGAAAAAAATGTACAATTGATTCCAACCTTACTACACAGATAGATTAGAAACCTAAATGTGCATATTAGAATTTTGAAAGAAAAAACTGGGGAAAGAATATTTTATGACAATAGGGAAGTGAATTGTTTCTTAACGGAAATGCCAAGGGCACAGATCATAAAGGAAATGGTTGATTTGTCTTTTTGATTATATTTAATTTTATTATATTGAAAATTAAAATGTTTATGATATAACATAAAGTAAATTAAGACACAAACCACATACTTGGGAGAAGCCGTCACACATATAACTGAAAAAGGTATAGAATCCTTTATAAATATATTTTAAAATAAATAAAATTCATACAAATCAGTAAGAAAAATACAAAGAATACAATAATAAAACAGGCAGAGGATATAGAAGACAAATCACACAAGAGAAAATTGAAACCTAAAATTTTGTGGTCTCACTAGTTATCAAGGAAATGCAGTTTGTGTGAGATACCACTTTAGAAAAAGATGTCTAAAACACTAATTGTTGAGGAGGATACGGAGGAACTGGAACTCTCCTATATGGCTGGTACAAACACGGTGATGAGCAATTTGTTAATATCTAGTGTAGTGGATTGAATTATGTCCCTCCAAAACTCACTCAAGCTTGAATTGTATCCCCCAAGTTTTAGGTATTAGAAACTTAGCCCCCACTGTGACTGTTAAGAGGGTGGGAAATCCTATTACGGTAATTGAAAGGTGGAGCCTTGAAGAGGTGATTATTATTAGATTGTGGGACTGTGCAGTAGTGAATGGATTAAAAATGGTGGTCAGGGGTGTGGTTCTGAGGGCTTTAAAAGAAAAGAGAGGAGAGTCTGTCTTTCTCTCTTACTCTCTCTGCTTCTACCATCTTGCAATGTTAGACCCCTGGGTCACTATTGCCACCACCAGATGGACTTTGGACTTCCCAGCCTGAGAAACTGTAAGCAATAAATGTTGTTTTTCTTTATAAATCACCCAGTCCCATGTATTCTGTTATAAGCAACACAAACAGACTAATACATCTAGCAAAGCTGAAGAGGCACTCCCTAAGGCCCAGAATTTTACTTCCAGATGCAAAACCCAGAGAACCACTCAACACATGCCCAAGAAGAGATGTGCAAGGATATTCATCGCAACCTTGTTTGAATAGCAAAAAATTAGAAGCAAGCTCAAAGTTCTTCACTGAGGAAACGAATAATTACATATAATGTAATACTAGATAGTAGTGCTAGTACTAGACAGTAGTACTATGTCATAGTATATTACATGAAGTCGTACTAAATGAATACACTACTTGTTAATGTATCAACATGGCTATATCTCAAAATCTATGCTGCATGCATGAAAGGCAATTGCAAAAAGATTTAGAACTATTCTATTCATGTAAATTTATAAAACTTACAAAACAATACTGTACATTGTTTAGAGATACATACACATACAATGAATACAAGAATGTGGATGGGAAAGATAATTTCAGGATAGTGGCTAACTGTGAAAGAAGGAAAAAGAATGAAATAAGGAACAATCACCTGTATTGCTAATATTTTATTTCTAAAAAAAAGAAAAGGTAAAAATAAAGTAAACGTTACTAGCTTTTAAATTTAGTGGTTGGTACGTAGGTACCTGTTAAATTAGTCATTGTAATTTATAATTTCATAATTTTTAAAAATAATAAAATTAACTAATCATTTATGTATCCATGATCTTATTTTAATATAATCTCCCAAAAAAGATTTTATGGTGTTAATTTTATGGATGAGAAGACAGGTTTCTGTCTTCAAGGTTAAATCTCTCACCAACTATCACAAAGCCAGTAAGGAGCAGAACTAGGATTTCAACTTAAGTTGAAATCAACATGCTTCAAAAAATAATCAACATCATCAAAAATGAATCAACATGCTTCAAAAAATCCTCATCTTGCAAAATGGTTATCCACAGAGTTCTTAAGGATCAAGTTCCATTATTCCATTGGATATTTATTCTGATTTATCTTAACTTGACTGTCAGTCAACTTTTCAGAACAACATTTTTTTTTCCAAAAATCAGTGCCTACCTGCATTCATGGAGGTTGATGCTGTTCAGCTGACAAAAATGTGTCTGTAGTAGCATCACCGTCTGATTTCTGTTGACATTTACATTGGAGGGTCTGGGACCCTGACCAAACGTGGATCTAAAAGCACCCTATCCCCTGCCCAATATTCTTCCAAAGTCAAAGGCTCAGAGGTAGAAGAAAGCCACCAACAAACTCCTATCTGTATGGCCTTAAGCCATCTTGAGATTGTTGAAGAAAATCTGTGACTTGGCAGCTATACTGACTTACAAGGTTGGTTTAAAAATATATGTTACAACAGTTAAGCAACTGTTATTTCTCCTTCCTTTGCCAACTGATTATGTATAGCAAGTTTTGTCATTTTTCCATTATTCATGACTCATGGGTTATCAGTCTTCTGAATAAATGATAACAGGCCTTATTGGAAGACAAACTGTTTGGAGATGGAGTTGGAAAATAAGTTATTCAGGGCAATTGAATAGGGGTTTTGTGCATCAGATGGTTTTAATTAAAGAAACGATATCAAATCTGCTTCTACTTAACAGAGGCGAGACACCTCCCAGGGTCTGAGATCAAAACCTTTGTTAGTCTTTTCCACCAAAACTCTACCTGGGTCTTCAGAAGTTTATTTTCCTGTTAAATGCCAGGAAATCTTTGTGTTATAATCATGGAAAGTCATGGGGGAAAGGCTAATGTCAGAGGCTTTCCCAGAAAAAGAAAAAAAAGAATTTTTTTTTGTTCATTTTTGTTTCTGATTTATTTGTTATGGTTATGCAAAATTGTTAGTATCTGGAATTACCTGAGCATAAAAGATGTGCATAACCCCTATTGCTCCTGTTGCTTCTCCAGCAATAGCAGTCTCTGTCTAAGCGTACATCTCTCTGTTCCTACCCTAGCATTCCTACACCAGCAGGCAATGCACTGTGCACCCTGCAGTTTATGACCAACAGCCTGTCAATGGTCTAGAATGGTGTTTGGGACTCTATGTCACTTTTATAAATATTATGGGTCTCCTGTGTTCACAATTTCTGTCTGACTGAGAACCTTGACTTCACCTATTATGGAGTTCCACGAGAATGTTTGACACGTGTTCTACCTCCACCATCAAATTGTGGGCTTTTCCTAGGTTTCTTTTAAATAACATTTGAAAAACACATTTCAACATAAAATGATTCTTACTACTACCCAACGCTGCATTTGGCTCACAGCTGTAGTGACACTAAGAGATTCCTTTTAAAATTCAAATTTAAATACATACTGGCCTACCCCTTACAAAAAATACAATTCAGCCACATCTCTATTACCCCAGAGACAGAGAAATGAGCTCATAAGTATACAGTTAAGTTAAGAAGTAAATCTAAAACCTCATTCTCTTAAGTCTAGGCCACCAAAGCACTTACATGATATTCTAGTAGTAAAACTGGGTTCATTAAAAGTTTGTCTCTTTCCCATTTCTCATCCCCTCTAGCTCCATTAGTCAGTTAGAAAGAAATCATGAACCCTAATTTCTAAAAAGGGTTTCCAGAAACACCCAACATAACTCCTTAAATTTTCAAAAGGAAAAAATGGAAAAACTTGTCCCACAGTCCCCTGAGTAGTGCTGCCTAGGTAAACCAGCCTTGACCTTCAGGGCAGATTCTGAATAAGCAGGGCCATGTCATCACTTGAAATGGAGCCGGAACAGTCTTACTTTTTCTGGTTTCCTCTGTAATGACCACACTGCACTACATGTAATAGGTTCTCAATAAATGAGTTTGGAATAGACAACCTCCTCCCTTAACTCACTTATTAATTCAGGTAGACTATCCTCTGAGATTCATCCATTTATTCACTCATTCAACAAATATTTATGGACACTGGAGATGCAATAACAGTAATAGTATTAACAACCACAGCCCTGCCCTCAGGGAGCTTGCATTTTAGTGGAGGGAGTCAGGCCAGTAATAAAATAAGTAAGTAAAATTCCCAATACATTAGGTGTTAATACGTCCTAGGGGAAAAAGTCAATCAAGGAAGGGAGACAGAGAGTTTTGTGGAGTGGGTTATTCCAATTATAAACATAGTAGCCAGGGAAGGCCTCCCTGAGAAAGTGTGATATTTGAGGGAAGAGGATTTCAGGCAAGTGGACAGCAAATGCAATATCTCTGGAAATGGCAAGGAAGCCACGTGGCTAGAGCAGAGTGAGGGAAGGGGAAAGCGGCCAGCCACGAGGTCAGGAGGGCATGAGTCACCAGGTAACACAGGGCTTCACCGGCATCACCTGGCTCTTACTCTGAGGGAAGTGGAAATTCATCGAGAGTTTCCAAGTTTTAGACTTGATATAACAGAGTCATTCTAAACAGGCTGTAGGGGGACAAGGGCAGAAACAGGAAGACCAGTAAGGAGGCTTTTGCAATAATCTAGGCGAGAGAGTGGCTTGGACTGAGTGGTAGCAAGGGTATGTTGAGAAGTGGTTAGATTCTGGATATATCTTAAAGATAGAGTAAAAAAATTTTGCAGACAGATTGAACAGATCGTGTGTGTTAGGACAGTCCTCAAGAATGACTATTAAATGGGCACAAAGTTACAGGTAGATAGGAAGAATAAATCCTGGCATTCTAGGGTTACTATAGCTAATAATATTGTATTGTTTATTTCTAAGTAGCTAAAAAAAGAGGATCTGAACCACAAATACATGAATATTTAGGTGATAGGTATGCTTTCTACCCTGAGTGGACCATTATACAATGCACGCATTATTGAAACAACACACCACACCCCTTAAAGATGTACAATTAAAAATTAAAATTTAAAAAAAAGATTACAAGTTCCTTGGCCTGAGCAACTGAAAAGATCGAGTGCCACTAACTGAAACGGAAAAGGCTCCAGGGTGAGCAAGGCTTCTAGAGAAGGTCAGGATCATGTCAAACTTGAAATGCATATTAGACATCCAGATGATGAGATGGAGTAAGCAGCTGGAGTCTTTAATTCAATGGAGTAATCTGGGCTAGAGATCAAATCTGAAATCATTAAGCACATAGATGCTATTTAAAGTTATGGGGATTAAATGATAACCCAAAGAGATTAAATGTGGTAAGAGAAGAGATGCGTGCAGGACAAAGTCCTGGGGCCTCCAACAGTAAGGGGTCAGAAAGAACAGGAAGAACCAGCTAAAAAGACCTGAAAGATCAGCCAATGAGAAGAAGGAAAACCAGGAATGTGTGTGTTCTGGAATCCAAACGAAAAAAATGTTCTAACAAAGATGGAGAAATTAACTGTGTCCAATGCTTCTGATAGTAAGGAGAGGACTTCTTCCCAGTGGAAAGCTCCATGAGCAGAGGAGTTTTGTCTTATTCCACAGCTATATCCCAAGTGCCTAGAACAGTGTCTGTTTATAGTAAACACTAAACATTTAATGAGTTTCTAAAGTGTGAATCTTAATTCGCAATCACAACTGTGCAAGAAATGGAAGAGCTCTTCTTTCTACAGACGATTTCATTTCCATAAGAGATGACAGGAAGCTTAACTTCAGTCATTTTCAGCCCCCACCCCTACTCATGAGTGTGTCGGGGCCTGAAGTACTTCAGGGAGCTTAAGCATTAGAAGCAGGCCCCTGAGCCTTGCCCTGGCTGTCCACATGAGCGACACTGAGCTGCCCCATTGGATCTCTGCTGTTTCTGATCCGTGCTTGAAGCACAGGTGAGTGAGTGGCTGCTTAGACCAGGCTTAAAGGCTATAAATGAACAAGGCCAGGCGGGGTAGGACAATCTAGGATAAAGGGGCCTGATCTTGCCCCATCTAAAGGGAACAGCACTATTTAACCTTTGGGTTTTCATTCAGGAATGTGGCCCAGTAATACCAGATCTAGTTTTTTTGAAGAAAAGGTAGAACTGTGGATTTTTATCTGAAGTCTCTTAAGCTTTAAGTGATGGAAATTTCTTTAAAAAATAAAAATAAAAAGCAGTACAGAAAACAAAGGCCCATGGCTGTCAGAGTGAGGCTCACGCCTGGATGCTCCCTACAGACATTGCTTTCTGACCTTTGCGCTGCCAGGAAGCAGGGTGCAACCTCTCAGAGAGCTCCCTGCCCCCCGCCCACTCCAGAGGAATCATTTCTAAAATTGGGAAGAAGTACCATCTCTCTATTGCTGTTTCCATGTTGAGAATTTTCTCCAATCTTGGGGCTTTAACCTTTTAAAAACAAAAACCAGAAAGACTTGCATTCTGCTCCACCCCATGCACCTCCTCTGAAGCCTTTTGAATTGCATTACATTGCCTGATGGGGGATCAGAAAACAGAGTGACAGGAACCCAGAGCTTTGAGATACGAAAGGGAAAAATACTAGGAGGCAAAAGACAGTTAATCACTCAAAATATTATCCAGACACACAGGAACCAGGAGAGTATGCAAATCACTTCTGGGAAAATAAACAGTTCCAGGAATGGTCCTTGCCCTCCAGAAACTTATAAAATAATTGAGATGACAATACATACACATACTAATGCACATACAAAATATGAAATTCAAGGCATCATGTTAAGAATCAATTTTGGCTGGAGTTACTAAGAAAACAAGTTGTGGAAAGTTGAATTTAAAGTTGATCTTGAAGAGTAAATACATTTTTATTTTTAAGTGGGAATTGTCACTTTTGGCAGGAGTGTAAATTGCAGTTCTAAAAGGCAATTTGCAACATTTACCAAAAGCCTCAAAAATGTGCAGTATGAATGCCCCAGGAATTCTATTTCTAGAAACGTATCTTACTTATATATTCAATGACATATGAACAAATATGTTCATGGCAGGACTGTTTATAATAGCAAAAAAAAAAAAAAAAGTAGATGGGGGAAGCAACCTAAATGTTTACAAATAGTGAGACAGGTTAAGGAAATGATGATATATCTGTAAAGTAGAATATTATGTATTCAAATGAAAAGGTTCATTCAAAATGAACATAAAATTATTCACATATACTGACCTAGAAAGATGTCTATCAAAAACAATTTTAAGGAAGTAATTTTATAGCATGTGTCATCCCATTTATTAAAAGTAGGGCAGGTATGTGTATGCATGCCCATGCACTTGCATATTGAAAAGCCTGAAAGAATACGTACTCAAAATCCTGCTACTAAGGGGGCAGGAGGGAATACTTCCCTGACACAATAATATTGGGTATGGCCATGTGACCTGCCTTGACCAATGCAGTGTGAGCAGATATGCCACACGCTGTGCCTGAGGAAATGCTTTAAATGTGATGATGCAGTGTGGTTCAGCCTCCCTCTTCTTTTCCCCTCTCTGTGAGCAAAAGGAGGGCCCAGAGCGGGGCTGCTCCTTTAGCCTGAGCTCCAGAATGAGAAGGCATGTGGTGCAGATCCCAGAACCCAGATGTCGGGCTGGATCACAGAGCCCTCTACCCGTCCTGTGCAGATCATTGGTCAGGTAGTTGAAAAAAGATTCTGGCAGCCAGTAACAGGATAGACATGCTTTATTCTGATTCTTTTTACTCTGCCGGCCAGTGCCTTTTTTTATCGAAAGTATATAGCAATGGCAATGAGCCAGGGGGTACATGGGTGCACATGTGCACTAACACTACTCTTAAGTAACTTGTTTACAAAGGATGTGCTTAATCATACCCAGCCAGATATGAGGTCAGGTGGCCTGTCTAAGCTAACTCCATTTTCCTCACACCTGAACACGTCCACAGCCAAGCCCTGTTGTGACATGAGGGGAAGATTCATGTTTGCTGTTGTGAGCCACTACAATTGTGTGTTGTTCCTTTACCAGAGCAAACTTGACAAATACTATGGCTATTGCTAAGTGATTTTTTTTAAGTTAAATTTACAGGTGATTTTTACTTTTAAAAAACTTTCATTATACATTTCCGTGGCCTAAAATTTTAACAACAGGTATAGATTACCTTTATTGTCAATAAAAGCAATAAGGATAGAAAAAAGAAAAAAATGAGATTTTTCTGATTATGAAAGTAAGATATGGGCCGGCCCGGTGGCGCACTGGAGAGTGTGCCGCTTGGGAGCGCGGAGGCGCTCCCGCCGAGGGTTTGGATCCCATGTGGAGACCGGTTCCCGCTCACTGGCTGAGTGTGGTGCAGGCGCAACACCGAGGGTTGCGATCCCGTTGCCGGTCCCCGGTATGGGGCACGACACCGAGGGTTGCGATCCCATTACCGGTCAGTAAAAAAGACAAAAAGGAAAAAAGAAAAAAAAAGAAAGTAAGACATGAGAGCTGGAGCAGAAGCCCCCAGGGGTCCTGAGACAACAGGCCATGGACCTTGGCCCCACCCAACGCTGACTGCAACCAGGCTAGTGACAGAGCCAGAAGCACCGAGGTCCTGAGATGGGGGGCCGAGGGCCTCAGCCCCGACCCCCTGCCCCCACCACAACCAGGCCAGCAATGGAACCAGCTGTGAGCCAGCCCCATCTCTTCTCCCCCTTACCCCCCAGTAACATCTTAGAATGTATTTAATAATAATAAAAAAAGATATTATCACACAAAAAATATCAACAACACTAAAAAGTATAAAAGAAAAAAAAAAACCTGAAAGTAGCCCATAATCCCACAATCCACAACTAACCTCTCAGTTTTGGAATATGAATTTTAGGGGTTTTTTTCTATCTGATTTTTCTAAATTGTTGCACTCATACAGTATATAGAGTTTGGTATTTTTTCTCTCTTCTTGGAATATACTCATTTTCCTATGTTAACAAACTCATTGTATGCATCATTTTTAAAGTCTATGTTTTATAGATGTGCCACATTTAACTCTCCTTTGCTGATAATTTAGGTTCTTTAACTTTTAATTATATAGGGCCGAGCCCGTGGCACACTCGGGAGAGTGCGGCGCTGGGAGCGCAGCGACGCTCCTGCCACGGGTTTGGATCCTATATAGGGATGGCCGGTGCGCTCACTGGCTGAGCGCGGTGTGGGTGACGCCACACCAAGGGTTGAGATCCCCTTACCGGTCACGAAAAAAAAAAAAAAAAAAAAAAAAACTTTTAATTATATAAACAACTGCAATGACCATCTTCAAACATTAAACTTTTTTCTATATTGAGACATTTCAAGAATGAGAAAAATTTTAAGATCCAGTACATATTATCAAATAGCTTAATGAGTAAAAATTTGACCCAAAAAAATTTATATAGAGAAAGGAGAACATGAATAAAAGCACAGGGTTCTTACTCAGTTGGGCCAAAGCACAGCAAACATAGTCATGTCACTATACAGAAGAAGGTATTTCAACTTGATGAGGTCAACAGTGGGGAGCCATTGCAGGTCCTTGAGAAAGGATTAGCAGGACGAAAGGGACATTTTAGGAAGATTTCTCAACGAGCTCGACCCACTGTAGACTGGAACATTCAAGAGGCTGGAGGAAGGAGACCAGCAAGAAACTTATTACAGTAGCTTTGGAAGGTGATGAAAGTCTGGATTAAGGTGAGGGCAACAGAAATAGTGTAAGGACATCTGAGGTACAGCAGTGCACTGTATGTGACAAATTAACAGTACCAGCTCTTTATGAACTTATCAGCAGCAGATCTGTCGAGTAAGCTTCTCTATGGCTTGGCTCTGATAAAAGGAAGCTTTTGATTGACTTATCCATCATTCACTCCTTTAACAAAAAGGGGGGCCAGAACTACATGTCTGCTTAACATTCGATCACCCCAAAAGCTAACTAGGAATTTTTCCAATTATCTCCAACATAACCTGTTTATTGTTGTTGTTTTAATGACATAGGGAGTGACTGCGGTCTATAAACCCAGAAATCCCACTAAATTAGTGCTAAATCAGAAAATCGCCACATAGAAATAATATAGCCTGAGACCATTCAAAAAATCGTCCATAGTAGATTCATGCTCTGAATGAATCTGAGATCAGCTTGCTTTTTTAAAATTTATAATTGCCATTTGTACTGAAGATTTGGGAATTCTGGTTTTGAAGAAACACAAGAAAAGAAATTAGTTCTTGGACAAAAAGAGAGAGATTGGAAGAATTGTATTATATTTTTTCATTCATATCTGTATTATATGAAATTCTAATTTCGTTCATATGCAATCATTACTCTGAAACATGAAAGAAAGGAGAGTTGAAGAATCGGTGACAGTTCAGGAGGAAATCTCTGGGTTTCAGTGCTTAATGTATGACTTGAGGATAAGGACAAAGCCAACAGCATTTTTCTTGAAATATACACCGAGTTCACAGATGTCATATAATCACTTTTAAATGGGTGGAATAATCTTTTCAAAATGCTTTCCTGAACAAGTTTGAGAATTGCAACATGTCAGCCAAACATATACCAAGTGAAACTTCATTTTTAAGGATAAATATAAGTCTTTCTCGAGGTGTTTCATGACTAGGATATTGCAAACTCTTTCATTCGAAGTTCCAGAGAATACAGAATTGACATGAATAAGTGGTTTTCAAATTTATGTAATAAAAGTGTCAAAATACTGACAGCCAGAATACCCTCCCTTTGCCCATGTAAAAATAATAGCAGAAAAATAGCAAATTACAAACAATAATTTAAATCAAAGATAATTAGAATAGAGCTTAGCTATGAAATGTTTCAGCCTCTTTCCTGAAAGTCCTAACTTCCATACAAAGAGTCACAGAGATAATTCAATTAAAGCATATTTATAAAAACAGTGTCCTTCTTGGGCCAGCCTGGTGGTGCACTGCTACAGTGCGCCGCTTGGGAGCGCGCCGGCGCTCCCTCCGAGGGTTCGGATCCCACATACAGACCGGTTCCCGCTCACTGGCTGAGCGAGGTGCGGGTGCAGCACCGAGGTTTGCGATCCCATTGCCGGTCCCGGTCCGGTACGGGCGCGACACTGAGGGTTGTGATCCATTGCCGGACACGAAAAAAGACAAAAAGGAAAAAATAATAATAAAAAAAATTAAAAAATAAATAAAATAAATAAATAGTGTCCTTCTTACCTCAAAGATATATTCTAAAGTTTAAAACTTCCCTCATTTTTAAAAATCATTCTTAAACTCTTCTAAATGGAAAAATTACTCCATAATTTTCAAGTTTAAAAATATCTCCTATCACGGTAATTATTTATACATTTCAAATATTACACCTCAAACTTCATTCCCAAGAGCAAAAGCATAAATTCAATATAGTGAGTAACAGTGTCTAACCTATAATCACAGAAATCGGTAAATATTTCTGCAGCTAGTTCAAAGTGTAAATATTTGGTTCTCAAAGGATCTGTACTATTGCCTAAAGACTAGTCTTGTCTAATAAGCTTCTTCAAATAAAGCAAAACTATGTTGGGAGAAAACTTTACATGGTTCTCACCGCTTTCCAAAAAGAAAAGCAGGCAGTCTCTCTCCACACTTGCCCCGCTAGCTAGGCATAGGGATGTATGGTTCAAAAGTTTAACAGGGTATTTTTGTTCCCGGCCACACCAAAAAATAACATCCTTTAGTGCTGTTTCAGAAATTTAGGAGCACCATTCAAATACATCAAGTTATTTGTTGAAGAACATGTGCTAAAAAGCTCTGGAACTGAAACTCAAAGTCCATCCTAAAAAACAGAACAAATATTGGAGCCTTTCCAAGCAAAATCAATTTATGATTAAAATCTCACCAAGACCAGTTCTTATAGTTTGACAAGGAAAAAACATTTTTGGAATTTTTTACAAAGTCAAGAGCTTCCAGAAATAGCAGTTATGGGTACCCGTCTTCTGGTAGATTTGCAGCAGCCCAATATCAAACTTCCAGGAAAATTCATGCAAAACTGAAAAGGGGCTCCTAAAAGTAGGTGAAGGGTCAATAATGTGATTTCTAGTGAATACGTTGCTTCCTGGCCACATGCGAAGCCAAGAAGTCAAGAGTTCAAGTTTGAATCCATTCATCCTAGACTCAAACTCTATCAGGACCCAATCCCAAAAACTTCTGACTTTCTCCCTAAACTGAAGATGTGCTTTGATAGGAGGAAAAAGCAATCCACCCTTCCCAAAAGACAACTCCCAGTGGGACAAGGAGAGCTAGAGACCTCAGGACAGTAAAATCACAGAAACGTGAAATCCCTTCTCTCAGCCAACGACACCGCGGCCTCCGCCACCACCTCCACCTCCACTCAGGTCCTTCTGTCTTCTCCTGACTGCTCTGTTTCCCCCCTAACCATCCCTAAGACTGTTTCTTTCACAACCCTTCTCTTACAAAACAGTCACATTCAGCCATTTCCAGAATGAGTTGGAGAAAACTCTACTTAGGGGTACAAAGATGCTCCCAGATGCTCCTCCCCAAAACGGTTCCATGATCCAATACTTTTGGGAATTGTTTCCTTTGCTGAAGCACTTCTCAGAGCCTTGAGTATGCTCATGTGTTGAGGAGGTTGAGATCGCATTTCCTAAAGTTGTTTTACTGTGGATGCCTTTTGTTGTGTCATACTGTCCTTATTAACATCTCATTAAAGAGTTTTAGTGAGTGAGATCCTTTCTGAGTTTAGCAAGAGTCTAACTGGAGGCAACATTAAGCAACACCTTAAACAAGCCCCACTTTCCCCCTCCCTCCGATTCACCTTCTTATGGTCCTAAACTGGGGGGATGTCTACTGTCCCCTCCCCTCTAACCCCTGTTTTCCAACAATGGGTGTTTTAATTCAAAATTGGAGGCAAAGGAATGTTAAAATGTTTTAAATTAATCCTTGAGGTCCTTTGCACAGCCCCTCTGACCATAAGATTTAAGGGTCCTACCAGCAAGCAGTGTCCTGGGTCTGCCAAAAGTATCCCACATCTAGTGAGACAAATGTGTAAGACATAAATAGCTGAGGTTGAAGTATTAAAGGAAACAATGGATATAATAGCATTAGCTGTCATAGAATGTGAGGGATTATTATTATTTTCACATCATTAAGTCAGCCCCTTTTATATATTACCAAGTGCAATTAGGCACTTAATAAATACTTTTTAGTAACGTAATGATTGAGTAAACTGAATCCATGCAATTTCTATCTTGCAATTAAGTTTCGGAAACAGAGATACGGAATGACATATGGCCAAAGAGGGGAGAGGTGGGATCAGAGGGAGGGTGTTGAGGTGAGTAATCTAGTAAATGAGCCTGTGACCCAGCAGGACTAGTTTGACAGGTTGAGATTTGCCCCCACAGGGCCCAGAAATGACATCATGGGAATCCATATCAAGACCAGCCATGAGCTTCTGTGGCTGGGCACCCCCAAACCCATCTAAACAGCCAGAGTATGAGTGCTCATTAATGAACCAGTGCTGCCATGTATACAAATATTCTGGATAAGCCAGAAATGTTAGCAGTGATGGGGGTGGGGCATGCAAATGTGAGGGGAAAGAACAGGAAGGGGAAAGTAATAAGGCAAGGGTTCCCCCAATTCAGTACCCAGCAGAATTTCTGCTCTCTGGAAACACAAGTGCGTTTGCACCTGAGTATGAGTGCCAGCTCCTGTGGGTCCCACTGCTTCATATAAGGGTATCTCAAGGCTCTATTGGCTGAAGAAGGGGCAACAAAGCCTCATTAACCCCAAAGCACCAGCTGATGCTGCCAACTCCCAGTCTATTGGAGACCCCACTGAAAGGAAACAAAGATCAGGGGCCCAGATGGCAAGTGGTTCACAGACCATCCTGGGGAAGAAGAGAGACTGGATAGCCAGGGCCTTAACCCTTATTCTCTTCCCCAGCCAATTTTAATTCAAGGTAGGAATCAGGCTTAACACCTTCCAAATAAGCTAACAATCTTTTGAAGATGTAATCTTCTAAGTGATGTAATTATACAAAAAAAAGCAGGGACCTAGGAGATGAGACCTAGCCCTGTTGCTAACTGTCTCTGGGAACTTGAAGCAGTTTATTCTCTGTGTCCTTCAATGACCACATCTCTCAGACAGCAGGAGCAAAAAAGATAATGTAGGTGAAGGTGCTTTGAAACTGTAATGCACCATGGCATGTTAAAGGCCTGTCCTAGAGTATGCACCCCCTTTCTGATGGCTCTTACCTTTGATTGGCTGCAGCCACCATCATCTGGCCTAATGGAGCCTGTTTTCCTCTTTGGTCCCCCTCAAATGCCAAAACCAACCTGGGTTTAATCATAAGACTTAAGTTTTTCTAACATACTTAGCTCAGAGAAGATTGTCCATGGGAGCCCAATGCCTTCTCCTTTCTCTCTATGTATCCACTTGTATTTTCTCAGTTATATTTTTACTTTCTGTATGTGTCCAATCTTATTTTCAATGATTGACCTGGATTTTAGGTTTTAATAGCTTCAATATCAAATTTTGTTAGTTCAGCTGTACAGTTAAAATGCTTTTACTCTTTTGCCCTTAATCGGGGACGCCATTCAACAAGGAAGCATTCTGTTTAATCTTTTTTTAAAATGAGATTTAAATTATTCTTTGCTTGCACTTGGCCCAAGAGAGGCTTTTCTGGGGGGTTGATTACAGAAGTGATACAAGTAGGTTTCCCTTAGTAGAAAAAGATTCACTATGACTGTAAAATCGAGAGCTTCCCCACCTGGTAGTTATTTAGGAAACTGATTTTTTAAACTAATCACAGGATTTTTACACTTATATTAAATTCTACTTTTGTTAGTTTTGACCCAGCAATTCATCCTGAGCATCCGTTTTTAAATTAAGCTTTTATTGTTTTTTTTTAAAGATTTTTTTTTTAAAGTGAAGACTTGAGTCAAAAGAGGGCCTAGTCTTCTCCTTCCCTCAGACCCCCCCATACCACAGTCAGAACACAGAGCTTGTGAGACTGAATGGCCCTTTACTCCAGACTCGGTTTGTGCAAATGCATGAGAAGAATAGCCCCAAAAGTTGTCTTCTCAGCACTGTGTATCCAGATACAATGTTATCCTGAAAATAACCCAAAAGGCCAGATATTGTTTTGACTTTAGGATCTACACATTTCTAAGATGGTGGGGACATCAGAAAGAGAGCAACTCCAGAAACACACCTTGGTCTGCACCTTATAACAATTTATTAGGTCCACTTTAGGGTACTGCTCAATTTTTCAGCTGGCAATGATCTTGGTTTCCATTAAGGATAAGCTTCCTTAAAATAAGGCCCTTGAAAGGAGTTACTCCAGACCCTTAGGGAGAGGATCTTGTCAACTGCCAAGTAATTTCGGGAGAGAATTCAGTTGCTCTGGAAACAGTTTTTGACAAGGGCTGTGTGTGCCAAACGGCTGAGCATGCAGAGGGCACTGGGTTCCCGCCCCTTGAATGATACTTGAGGCTTTGCTCTCCAAACAGATGACTTCATTCCGACAACAATGCTCTTTTTCTGAGAAGCTGCCAGTTCATACACATTATAAAATAAATTGTCTTACTGACACTGGAGTGGCAGGAACTACAAACATTGCTTTTTAAAAAGTACGTGAGTTGGAAAAGGTAAGCTGGAAAAGGAATAAAATTAGTGGTAACCATGGAAACCAAACACCCAATCAACAATCATTTTATCAGTCTCAGTATTGATCAGGGAGGTGTGGAGCTATGTATGCACAACTGCTTTTTCTTAGGGAACTTTACCTCAGCCTGAGCAAGGTGTTTTGAAGCATGGATCCCAGCAATGTCTAAGTCTTCTCTTCCCTTAGCCCTCCAGAAGACCACCTCAACTAAAGGAAGAAAAGACCCAACAAATAGCCAGTCCTTACTCAAAGGCCCATTGTTTTTTTGACATTCCATGTCCTCCATCTCCCAAGAGATACCAGAAGGGAACAGGGGCACAAACAGGGAGGAGTCTTCAGACATCATTATTCGCCTTTCAGTGCAGAAGGGAAGGATGACAGGAGACACCTTCTCCGCAGCGATGCTCTGCCTGAGCCCATGTGAGCCTGAGCTATGGCTGCAATCACACTTGGAAAATGGAGAGAAGAAGAGCGTTTCACATGATAAAGCTATTCTGTTATTCATACGCACCTAAACTTTTGGATTCCTTTCTCTATATCAGCAGTCCTCAAACTTTTTCTGTAAAAGTCCAAACAGTATATGTTTTAGGCTTTGCAGATTATGTGTGCTTTCTGTCTACTCCTCCTTCTCCTCCTCCACTTCTTCTTCCAACCCTGTAAATTATAAAAACCATCATAGCTCACGTATTTAATTCATGCACCATGATTTGTTGACCCCTATTCTACATTATGCCACAAAAGTTTGACATCTCAGCTTCACAGAATGTATGCCACCGTTTAGTCCAAGTTCTAATCAACCAACAAGCACACTGTCTGAGCCACTTCCAGCAAGTTAGGCTAACACACTAAATCCAGAATCCCTGGTAAGTACACCTATATCAGTAAATTCCGGCTGACTCCATGTCATATTCTATTCTCCTTGGTCTACCACACTTAGAATTTATTGCCATAATACTCCATAGTCCCAGGCTTCATTTGATATACATTAACTAAATCATGAAGTTCTTTTGGAGTCTATTCTGTCTGTTTCCATGTCAGATGTGCACTTGGGCTCCTGTGCCAGAGGAAACCTGACCTTAGTCCTAAGTACAGAAGCAATGAAGAGTGGGTCTTATGGAAGGCGGGAGAAGAAAAACTCTTACAAGACAACAGCGTCAGGTGACATTAAAATTTCCAACCAAGGGAATGATAATCTCAGACTTGGAAGGAGGAGCAAATTCTGCCAGCAAGGAAAGATCAGGGACACTTGGGGGGATTTGAAACTTTCAGGTTTTTCTGAATTTACCCGGAATGTCCCTATTCCAAATCCCAGGGTCCTACTTCTTCCCAATCAATTCCCTAACTTGTGCATAAAAATTTGATGAGTCTGTGATTTCAATTTAGATTATAATTCTGCAATCCACACAATTAAGATTGGGGTTTGGTAAAGGGCCACAAAAAATGATTATATTGTGTAATGATAAATAGAGTAATTAGCCTGATTTGAGGATCATGTATTACACACAGGTATTGATATTCAATGCTGTACCCACAGATATGTACAATCAGTAATCTTTCAATTAAAATAAATAAATAAGATGCTAACATACATTTTAAAAATTAGGGGTTTGGTTTTCAGTAATATTTGTTCCACAAGATGGCAGGAGCGCCCACAGAAACTCAGGAGAAGCCATGGGCAGCTCACCACTGCCACAGACACTGTTTCTACACAGGTGGTCCTCGACACCCACCAGCACTGCAAAGTCAGCTCACTGCCACAGCAGCAACCACAGCCACCGTGCAGGTGGCACACAGACCACTCAACTGCACCGACACAAGGAAAATTACCAGTGGAGCCTGGGAAAAGAGGTGAGTGAGCACAGACACACAACCCAGTGGCCCAGTCCACAGAGAGATTTACACTGCCACATGCAGTAGTGCATCTGGAGGTGGGAGGTACATGTGCACCCCATACAATTGCCTCCACTCAATGAGAGACACATGCAGAACCCCCCAGAGAGTGCAGAAATGCAGGATACCAAATAGAGTAAGAAAGAAAATTCCCAATCATCACCAACCCATCCCCAAACTGGTAGAAGCAAGGACTCAGGAGGAACCTCTGCCTCTAGGAAAAAGGAAAGAGAAACCCTACCCATGGTCACCCATTCAAACTGAGGAGCTCTAGTATACCCCAGTGCACCCATCAGGATCACAGGACAAAAGCCAGGGTACCAACAAGCCCCCCCCCACCCAGGGATACCCATACCAGCCAAAGAGCAACAGGGCACCCAGGTGCTTCTTTAAGAACTCAAGAGCTTGCTCCTGTCCTTGATGAACTGACACAGTGTCACTAACCTCAGCAAGGAATCACTAAGTGACCCAGTGACTAGGCCATGGAGACACTCACAAGCAACTCCTATACTGAATACAGCCAAAGTACCCACATAGAGACCACACTACTGTGTCTACCAGGAACCAATACTAAAAAACCCTACCCAACAATTGATATAAAACACATCCACAGAAGGAAGACTCTCTCCTCAAAGCCCACAACAGAGTAATAGAAGTAGCTGCTCTATCAGATGGCTAGACATCAATGAAGAGATACTAGAAATATGAAAAAACTAGAAAATATGACACCACCAAAGGAATACAGTAATTTTCAAGTACCAGGCCCCACAGAGAAGGAAACCCTTGAAATGACTGAAAAGGAATTCCAAGTAATAATCAAAAAGAAACTCAATGGGATACAAGAAGACAATGAAATGAGAAAAAGTACCTGTACCTGAAGGACTCATTCAATGAAATAAAAAACACAACCAAGAGCTTAAGCAGCAGGTTAGAGCAAGCAGAAAAAAGAATTTCTAATCTTAAGGACAGTCTTTTCAAAATAACCCAGGCAGACCAAGAAAAAAAAGAAATTAAAAAAAATAAACAAAATCTAAAAGAGCTAGCAGACAACCTTCTGAATCATGGGTATTCCAGAAGGGGAGGAGAAAGGAAAAGATATTGAAAATCTATTCAACAAAAATAATAACAGAAAACTTCCCAGATACAGAGAGAGACATGGAACTTAAGATTTAGGAGGCTCTAAGATTCCCAAACAGATTCAATCCAAAAAGATCCTCTCTGAGACACATTTATAGTTAAACTGTCAGAGCTCAAAAACAAAGAGGGAATCTTAAAAACAACAAGAGAAAAGCATCAAGTCACCTATAAGGGAGTCCCCATCAGACTAACAGCAGACTTCTCAACAGAAACACTACAGACCAGAAAAAAATGGGATGATGTATTGAAAATACTTAAAGAGGAAAACTGCCAGCCAACAATACTATACCCAGCAAGACTATCCTTTAGAAATGAGGGAGAAGTAGTGTGTTTCCCTGCAGAAGTTCACCACAACTTTAACAGCCCTGCAAGAAATCCTCAAGGGAGTCCTGCATCTGAAATCCAAAAAATGATAATCACTACCACAAATCCACAAGAAAAAAACAAAACCCACTGGTAAAACAAAAATGCAGACAAGAAAGAGAAAGAAACTAAAGCTTACCACCTCAAAAAACCAACAAACATTGAAGGTAAACAATAAAATAGGAAGAAGGAACAAAAGATATTTAAAACATCCAAAGGAAAAATCAATGAAATGCCAGGAGTAAGACAATATGTTTCAATAATAACCCAAAATGTAAATGGATCAAACTCCCCACTTAAAAGACACAGACTGACTGATTGGATTAAAAAACTACACCCAATTATATGCTCTCTTCAAGAGATTCACCTCACCTGTAAAGACACAGACTAATAGTAAGGGGATGGAAAAAGATATACCATGCAAATGGAAACCAGAAATGAGCACAAGTAGCTATTCTTATATCAGATAAAACAGACTTTAAACAAAAAGCCATATGAAGACACAAAGAAGGCACTATATAATGAAAAAGATATCTATCCAGCAAGAAGGTATAACAATCATAAATACATATGCACCCAACACCAGAGCACCCAGATATATAAAGCAAATACTATTAGACATAAAGAAAGAAATAGACCTCAATACAATAATAGTTGGGGGCCTGAACCCCTCTCTCAACATTGGACAGATCATCCAGGCAATAAATCAACAGAGAAACACATTTTAAACCAATTGGACCTGGGAGATATCTACAGAACTTTTTATCCAACAACTAACTAAATGATATATATTCTTCTCATCAGCACATGTAACATTGTCCAGGATAGACTACATGTATGATCACAAATCAAGTCTCAACAAATTTTTTAAAATTGAAATCATTTCAAGTATCTTTTCTAACCACAATTGATTAAAACTAGAAATCAGTAACAAGCTAAACAAATACATGGAAATTAAACAACATATTCCTGAACAACCTATGGGTCCAAGAAGAAATTAAACAGGAAATTGAAAAATTGCTTGGAACTAATGAAAATAAAGACACATCACCGAAACCCATGGGATACTGCAAAAGCAGTGCTAAGAGGGAACTTATTACAATAAACACATCAAAAGAATGGAAAGATTTCACATAAACAACCTAATGTTATACCTCAAAGAATCAGAAAAACAAGAACAATCCAATCCCAAAAGTAATAAATGAAAAGAAATAAAAATCAAAACAGAACTAAATGAAATAGAGATCCAAAAACAATACAAAAGATCAACGAAACCAAAGGTTGGGTTTTCTGAGATGATAAAAAAAAATACACAAACCATGAGCTAGGCCAACCAAAAAAGAAGAGAGAAGAGCCAAGTAACAAAAATCAGAAATGAAAGAGAAGACATTACAACCAATATCAAAGAAATACAAAGGAATCATTAGAGAACATTATAAACAACCATATGTCAACAAGCATGAAAACCTGGAGGAAAATGGGTTAATTTCTGGACACTTACAAACTATCAAGATTGAACCAAGAAGAAATGGAAAACCTGAACAGACCAATAACAAGCAATGAGATTGAAGCAGTAATCAACAGTCTCCCAACAAAGAAAAACCCAGGTCCAGATGAATTTACTGCTGAATTCCACAAACCTTTAAAGGGGAATACCAATTCTCTTCAAACTATTCCAAAAAATTGAAACAGAGGCTATTCTCCCAAACTCATTCTATGAATCCAGCATCACCCTGATACTAAAGCCAGACAATGATACAACAACAACAAAAAAAGAAAACTACAGGCCAATATCTCTGATGAACATATATGTAAAAATCCCCAATAAAATATTAGCAAACAGAATACAGCAACACATCAAAAAATTATACAACTTGATCAAGTGAGATTCATCCCAGGGATGTAAGACTGGCTCAACATATGCCAGTCAATAAATGTGATACACCACATCGCCAAAATCAAGGATAAAAACCAGATGATCATCTCAATAGATGCAGAAAAAGCATTTCACAAAATTCAACATCCCTTCATGATAAAGACTGTCAGCAAAAACCCACCACCAATATTATCCTAAATGGGGAAAAATTGAAAGCTATTCCCTTAAGAACAGAAACAAGACAAGGATGCCCACTCTCACCGCTCCTACTTAGCATAATATTGGAAATACTAGCCAGGGCAATCAGGCAAGAGAAAGAAATAAAAGGCATCTAGATTGGAAAAGACAAAGTCAAACTGTCCCTGTTAGCAGAAAACACGATCCTATATATAGAAAAACCTAAAGACTCTACAAAAGAAAAAACCTCATAGAGCTGATAAATGGTTTCAGTAAAGTTGCAGGATACAAAATCAACAAGCAAAAATCAGTAGCATTTTATACTCTGATACTAAGCTAGCAGAGAGAGAAATAAAGAAAGCAAGCCCATTTACAACAGTCACCAAAAAGTAAATAAAGTAAAATACCTAGGAATTTAACCAAGGAAATGAAAGATCTCTACCATACAAGCTACAAATCACTGCTGAAAGAAATTAAAGAGGACACAAAAAAGATGGAAAGACTTTCTGTGCTCTTGGATTGTAATAATCAACATTGTGAAAATGTACATACTACCCAGAGCAATCTACAGATTCAATGCAATCCCCATCAAAATACTAATAATATTTTCACAGAAATAGAAGAAGCAATCCTAACATTCACCTGGAACAACAAAATACTCCAAATAGCGAAAGCAATCTTGAGCAAAAAAATAAAACTGGAGGCATTACACTACCTGACCTCAAACTATACTACAAAATGATAGTAACCAAAACAGCATGGCATAAAAATAGATACTTGGACCAGTGGCACAGAATAGAGAACCCAGAAACCAACCCACATACTTACTGCTAAGTAATCTTGGACAAAGGTGACAAGAACAGAAATTGGGGAAAAGACTGCTTCTTCAATAAAAGGTACTGGGAAAACTGAACATCCATATGTAGAAGAATGAAACCCATAACACTTGTCATATACCAAAATCAACAAAAAATGGATTAAAGACCTAAATATAAGACCTGAAACTATAAAACTCCTAAAAGAAAAAATAGGGAAAACACTTCAGGAAGCAGGACTGGGCAAAGATGACCCCAAAAGCACAGGCAACAAAGGAAAAAATAAACAAATGGGATTATATCAAACTAAAAACTTCTGCACAGCAAAAGAAAAATTAACAGGGTAAAAAGACAACCTGTAGAATGGGAGAAAATATTTACAAACTATGCATCCAATAAAGAATTAATATTCAGAATGTACAAGAAACTCAAATAACTTAACAATAAAAAAACAACAACAAACCCAGTAAAAAATGGGCAAAGGAGCTAAACAGACATTTCTCAAAGGAAGAATACAAATGGCCAACAGACACATTAAAAAAGCTCAACATCACTAATCATCAGGGAAATGCAAATCAAAACTACATTGAGATATCTCACCCCAGTTAAACTGGCCATTGCCAGAGAATAACAAATGCTGGTGAGGATGCAGAGAAAAGGGAATCTTCCTCCATTGTAGGTGGGATGGTAAATTAGTGCAGCTGTTATGGAAAACAATACAGAGGTTCCTCAAACAACTATAGATAGAACTGCCATATGATCCAGCAATCCCACTACTGGATATATACCCAAAGGAATGGAAATCATGTCGAAGTGGATAACTGCACTTCCATGTTTATCACAGTTCTATTTACAATAGCCAAGAGCTGTAACAAACCTAAATGTCCATCAGTGGGTGACTGGATAAGGAAAAGGTAGTATGTACATACGATGGAATACTATTCATTTATAAAAAAGAAAGAATGAAATTCTGCCATTTGCAGCAGCATGGATGAACTTAGAGAAAATTATGTTGAATGAAATAAGCCAGGTACAGACAGAGAAATGCTGCATGTCCTCACTCATAAGTGCAAGCTAATTAATAAATGAACACATAAAAAAGAAAAATAAAACATCCACAATAATTTGGTGAACTTTCAAAAGGAGAGAACAGAACTGAGGCCACCAGAGGTGGGAAAGGGGGAAGGAGAGGTGGATTAGCGAGAAATTGGTAAAAGGCCACAAAAAACTGATTACATTGTGTAATGTTGAATATACTAGTTATCCTGATTTGAGCATCACATATTGAACAGGTATGGATATTCAGCACTGTTCCCCACAGATATGAAGAAATATTAAAAAGAAAATGACATATTCAGGGTTTTAAATTCTCAACTTAGTTGTCAGTCAGTCAACCAGAGAACTTCTACGGTTGACTTATAAAAGACCTTATTTTATTATTATTTCTTGTAGCTATGAAACAAATTTTTTTGTTTGTTTATTGAAAACATAATAAAATATTTGTTCTCTTATTGACACTTAAACTGAGAATTTAAAACCCTGAACATGTCATTTTCTTTTTATCATTCTTTCAGTGTAAACAGAAAAAGTCATGCCGTAGTCCTTGAAGCCACTGTTGCTACATAACAGTCAAGTGCAGCAGTCACTAGGCCCCCAAGAAACTTACTTTTTCAGAAACCTTAATAGGAACTTTATCCTAAGTGACCATAGTTAATCATTTAATTATTATGCCTCTGAATACCATGGATTAAGATCATTCCATTTTCCTTTAGAAAGGAGCTCAGCTCTGCATTCAAGCCCAAGGTCATAACCAAATCAGGCCATGAATGTCATCATTTATAGCCTGTGTAATATGGCTATTTCTATAAGAAAGACTCGAAAGAAAGAAAGAAAGAGAGAGAGAGAGGAGAGAGAAAAGAAAGGAAGAAAGAGAGAGAGAGGAGAGAGAAAAGAAAGAAAGAAGGAAAGAAAGAAAGAAAGAAAGAAAGAAAGAAAGAAAGAAAGAAAGAAAGAAAGAAATGAATCATACCAGATATTGAAACAGGATTTAATACAGAAAATTGGTTAAATAGGTGTTAGAGAAATAAAAGAACAAAAGAGAAGCACTAAGATAACTCAGGGATGATGATCACAGGAGAATCTACAACCCCTAGGACTAGGTAAAGAAAGAGAAAAGGTTGGAATCATAAAAACCTAGATGCTCAGAAGGATACCCATTAAGCTAGGGCTTGACCTCTAAGGAGATAGTACTTCCCAGGTGCTGACAGAATCTCAAAATCTCAGAGAAGAAGCCCTACTGAACTGAGGCAATACTTGGCTACTAACTAGATCCTTGAGGGGGTATGATGAAGCTAGTTTGGCAATACTAAAAGAAGACAAAGGTAAGAGTAAATTTTCAATGTCAAAGCAACACTGACAAGACGGAAAAGAAATAGGAAAGGAAGTCTTTATTCCCCAGCTCCTACCTTGCAATCTCCCTCTCGTGATAGAAATTAGTAGAACCCAATAGGAAGTCAGGTGGCAAAAGAGTCTCGAAGCCCAACGTCACAGAGCAGAGTATGCAATTCTGGGTTTAGGGCTGAGAGGTAGTAGGTAAATGACCAGCACAGACAGTAGTAGGTTTCTCAGTGTCTTTCAGTTTAAAATAAGTCTAGCTGCTTCTGTGATGCCTTTCAACATTTTATAACCACACTCTTAACACTTACAATACATTCTTGTCTGTTACACCTAGATCCAAGTCTTAGACGGGAGAATCACATCTATAAAGTGAGACATCTGCTACTCCACACATCTGTGAATGACCACAATTTAACTTGAATTTTCTTATCTCAGTTCTCTTCTTGGTTTTGGCAAATACACCTGTGCACTGAGGTAGATTCCTTACCTCAGCCATCAAAATGTGTTTACTAAAGAGCATCTTGAATAGGATATACAGATAAACACCACAAGAAAAGCTAAACAAGGCCAGAGAGGGGCCAAGCTCATACTATATAGAATAAGTCTTGGGGTAATCAAGAAGCACTACCTTTGCATTTATACTATATAATAATAATAATGCAGTAGTAAAAAGTATTTAGCTATGACACTATGTTCTGGGCACTAAGTTAATTACATGTACTAATTCACCATATCCTCCTACCCTATGCAGTAGGAGTTAATATTATCCCTATATTACAGATGAGGAATTAGAAAACTAGCCTGCACCAGATTCATCTATATATTAAAACATTATATAAGCTATAAATATAACATGTACATCTATAGAACATATTTACGTAGATAGATAGATATGTATATTTAACTTCCTAGGCCCACCCTGCTAAAGAACTCAACATCTTGACAAACATTATCACACTATATGATGGGTGTTAGACACAGAAAAAGCCTTTGGCAGTTTCTTTGATCTATTTCCAGTGAAAATAGAGAGCAATGAACTTGCTCCAAATTTAGATTCCAGAACTTTCTGAGGCTGGAGATAGTGGTGATCTGCCTATGAGACCGCCATGTGTATCATTTCTCAGAAGCCAGCTAGCAGACCAGGCCACCTGCCAGGATATGGTTAGCACATTTATGTCAGCTGGTTTGTCAGCCAGGTACTATGGCTTTTTAAGTTACAGCTTCCAAACCATGGGAACATAAAACCATAATGTTTGCCAAAATAGCAACAAGGGGCCTTTCTTTGTGTGCCACACTAGTGGCTCTACAAAAAGGTATGTGACATACTTTTGTGCACTGTAACTGGCAGTTCAGAGCAGCATGATCTCTTCTGACCTGATGTGTTTCTCCTCCAGCTGTTTCAAATTCAAATTCTGTAGACAAGAATAGAGTGAGTGAGAAAATGAAGGACACTTCAATATTTGTTAAGAAAAACTACAGCCAAGTTTCTTCCCAAATCATTTTGGAACGCTGTCCAAAGGACAAAAGACACACCTTAAATCAACTTTGAGAGTCTAGTTCTCTTATTGAAAATTCTTAATTTCTCAGTGTTGACCTCTCAGTAAAAGAATTTTTGCAGTTAATGAGTCATCAGATAAAATTATATATGCCCACAAAGAGTAATGGGAAAAGATTATTCTACTTTGCCTTAAAATACCATTTTGTAACTTTTTTAAATTTAATTTTTATTTTATTTTACTTCTCAAAATACATTGTACTTGATTTTCATGCCCCTTTCCTCTCCACCGCCTCCCCTCACCCCCGCACATCATATCTGTGCACTTGGCTTAAATAGTTCAAGGAATTTTTGTGTTTATTCTGTCTTCTTCCCCCCACCCTTATATGTTTGTGCGTTTATCTATTTATTAATTTTTAGCTCCCACAAATAAGTGAGAACATGTGGTATTTCTCTTTCTGTGGCTGACTTGTTTCACTTAATATAATTTTCTCTAAGTCCATCCATGTTGTTGCGAATGGTAGTATTTCGTTATTTTTTATAGGAGAGTAGTATTCCGTTGTGTAGATACACCACATTTTCCTTATCCAGTTATCAGATGATGGACATTTGGGCTGGTTCCAGCTCTTGGCTATTGTATATAGAGCTGCAATAAACATTAGAGTACAAGTATCCCTTCAGCATAATGATTTCCATTCTTCTGGGTATATTCCCAGCAGTGGGATCGCTGGGTCAAATGGTAGATCTACCTGTAATTGTTTGAGGAACCTCCATATCATTTTCCATAAAGGCTTCACCATTTTGCAGCCCCACCAACAGTGGATAAGAGTTCCTTTTTCTCCACAACCTCTCCAACACTTATTGTTCTCAGTCTTTTGGATGTTAGCTATCCTAACTGGAGTGAGATGGTATCACAGTGTGGTTTTGATTTGCATTTCCCAAATGCTAAATGATATTGAGCACTTTTTCATGTGTCTGTTGGCCATTCATGTATCTTCCTTTGAGAAATGTATGTTCAGCTCCTTTGCCCATTTTTTAATTGGGTTATTTTTATCGTTTGTTGGTTGTTTTTTTACTCTGTTGATTGTTTCTTTTGCTGTGCAGAAGGTTTTTAGTTTGATATAATCCCATTTGTTTATTTTTCCTTTGGTTGCCTGTGCTTTTTGGGTCCTATTCATGAATTCTGTACCCACTCCTATTTCCTGGAGTGTTTCCCCTATGTTTTCTTTAAGGAGTTTTATTGTTTCAGGATGTATATTTAATTCTTTAATACATTTTGAGTTGATTTTGGTATATGGTGAAAGATATGGATCTATTTTCATTCTCATACAAATGATTATCCAGTTTTCCCAGCATCATTTGTTGAAAAGGCAGTCTCTTCCCCAGTACGTAGACTTGCTGCCTTTGTCAAAGATCAGATGGTTGTAGGTGTGTGGGTTAATTTCTGGGTTCTCTATTCTGTTCCATTGACCTGTGTGTCTGTTTATATGTCAGTACCATGCTGTTTTGGTTATTATACCTTTGTAATATATTTTAAAGTCAGGTAGTGTTATGCCACCAGCTTTATTTTTTTGCTCAGGATTACTTTGGCTATTTGTCATCTTTTGTTGTTCCATATAAATGCCTGGATAGCTTTTTCCACCCCAGAGAAAAATGTCATTGGAATTTTGATGGGGATTGCATTGAATCTGTAGATCACTTTGGGTAATATGGACATTTTCACAGTGTTAATTCTTCCAATCCAAAAGCATGGGATATCTTTCCATCTACTTATGTCCTCTTTAATTTCTCTCAACAGTGGTTTGTAGTTCTCATCATAGAGATTTTTCACATCCTTGGTCAGCTTTTTTCATAAATATTTTATTTTTTTGGTGGCTATTGTAAATGGGCTGTCTTTTTTTATTTCTTTTTCTGCATTTTCACTGGTGGAGTATAGAAATGCTACTGATTTTTGTGTGTTGATTTTGTACCCTGCAACTTTGCTGAAATTGTTTATCAACTCTAGGAGTTTTTTTATAGAAGCTTAAGGCTGTTCAATATATAGGATCATATAATCTGCAAAAAGGGACAACTTGACTTCATCCTTTCCAATCTGGATGCCATTTATTTCCTTCTCTTCTCTGATTGCTCTGGCTAGTACTTCCAACACTATGTTGAATAGGAGTGGTGAGAGTGGGCATCCTTCTCTACTTCCTGTTTTTTTGTTGCATTTTTTTTTTTTGACCGATAAGGGGATCACAACCCTCAGCATGGTGTGGTCCACACCACGCTCAGCCAGTGAGCGCACCAGCCATCCCTATATAGGATCCAAACCTGCAGGCTCGGTGCTACCAGCGCTGCACTCTCCCGAGTGAGCCATGTGGCCAGCCCTAGTTCCTGTTTTTAAGGGAAAAGTTTTAAGCTTTTCCCAGTTCACGATGATATTGGCAGTGGGCTTATCATATATGACTTTAATTATGTTGACATACTTTCTGTCTATGCCTAACTTGTAGAGAGTCTTTATCACGAAAGGATGTTGAATTTTGTCAAATGCTTTTTCAGCATCAATAGAGATGATCATGTGGGTTTTGTCTTTGCTTTTATTAACATGGTGTATCACATTTATTGATTTGCGTATGTTGAACAAACCTTGCATCCCTGGGATGAATCCCACTTGATCATGGTGTATTAATTTCTGTATGTGTTGCTGTATTCTGTTAGCTAGTATTTTATTGAAGATTTTTGCATCTCTATTCATCAAAGATCTTGGAGTGTAGTTTTCCATTTTTGATGCATCTTTGTCTGGTTTTGGTATCAGGGTGATATTTGCCTCATAGAATGAGTTTGGGAGAATGGCTTCTGTTTCAATCTTTTGGAACAGTTTGTAGAGAATTGGTATCAGTTCCTCTTTGAAGATTTAGTAGAACTCTGCAGTGAACCCATCCAGTCCTGGGCTTTTCTTTGTTGGAAACCTTTTGATAACAGCTTCAATCTCTTTTATTGTTATTGGTCTGTTCAGATATTCTATATCTTCTTGGCTCAGTTTCGGTAACTTGTATGCATCCAGAAATTTATCCATTTCCTCCTGATTTTCAAATTTGTTGGTGTATAGATTTTTATAGTAGTCTCTAATGATTCCTTGTATTTCTGAGGTGTCAGTTGTAATATCATCTTTTTCATTTCTAATTTTTGTTATTGGGTCTTCTCTCTTCTTTTCTTAGTCTTGCTAAAGGTTTGTAGATTTTATTAATCTTTTCAAAGAACCAACTTTGTTTCATTGATGTTTTCTATTGCTTTTCATATTTCTATTTCATTTAGTTCTGCTCTGATCTTAATTATTTCTTTCCATCTACTAACTTTAGGTTTGGATCGTTCTTGTCTTTCTAGCTCTTTAAAGTGAAGTGTTAGGTTATTTATTTGCCATCTTTCCATTCTTCTGAAGTGAGCATAAATTTCCCCCTTAAAACTGCTTTTGCAGTATCCCATAGGTTTTGGTATGATGTGTCATTATTTTTGTTAGTTTCAAGAAATTTTTTGATTTCCTGTTTAATTTATTCTTGGACCCACATATCATTAAGTAGAATTTTGTTTAATTTCCATTAGTTTGTATAGTTTTCAGAGTTTCATTTATTATTGATTTCTAATTTTAATCCATCATGATCAGAAAAAATACATGGAATAATTCCAATTTTTTTGAATTTGTTAAGACTTGCTTTGTGACCTGAAATGTGGTCTATCCTGGAGAATGTTCCATGTGCTGATGAGAAGAATGAATATTCTGAGGTTGTTGGGCGGAATGTTCTGTAGACATCTGCCAAATCCAATCGGCCTAAAGTATTGTTTAGATCTTCTGTTTCTCTGTCAATTTTTTGCCTAGATGATCTGTCCAATGATGAGAGTGGGGTGTTCAGTTCCCCCACTATTATGGTGTTAGTGTCTATTTCTTTTTTTAGATCTAATAGTGTTTGCTTTGTAAATCTGGTTGCTCTGACATTGGGTAAATATATATTTATGATTGTTATGTCTTCTTGATGGATAGATCCTTTTATCATTATATATTGGCCATCTTTATCTCTTTTAATGGTTTTTGCTTTAAAGTCTATTTTATCTGATATAAGAATAGCTACTCCAGCTCATTTCTCATTTCTACTTGCATGATATATCTTTGTCCAACCTTTCACTCTTAGTCTATATGTGTCTTTATAGGTCAAGTGAGTCTCTTGGAGACAGCATATTGTTAGGTCCATCTTTTTAATCCAGTTCATCAGTCTGTGTCTTTCAAACCGTGAATTTAGTCCCTTTGCATTAAGAGTTATTATTGAAAGATGTTGATTTACTCCTAGCATTAAACTGATTTTTGTTTAGATGTCTTAAGTATCTTTTGTTCCTTTCTTTCAAATTTTCTGTTTGTCTTCTGTAATTGTTGATTTCTTGAGGTGATAGATAAACTATTTTTTCTCACTTTTGTTAGCATTTTTGTTTTGCTGGTAGGTATTGCTCTTTCTTGTGTATTCATGGTAGTAATGGTTGTTTTTGTGGTATCAAACCCAGTACTTCCTTCAGAATTTCTTGTAGGGCTGGTTGTGTGGTAGTGAACTCCGCAGTTTTTGTTTGTCTGAGAAATATACTATTTGTCCTTCATTTCAGAAGGATCACCCTGCTGGGTAAAGTATTCTTTGCTGGCAATTTTTCCCCTTTAGTGTTTTGAATATGTCATCCCATTCTTTTCTGGCTTTTAGAGTTTCTGATGAAAAGTCTGATGTCATTCTGATTGGGGCTCCCTTATAAGTGACTTGCCACTTTTAAGATTTTGTCTTTGTTTTTGAATTTTGTCAGTTTGATTATCACATGTCTTGGAGAGGACCTTTCTGGGTTGAATGTATTTGGTGATCTGTGGGGTTCTTGAATCTGGGGATCTGTGACTTTTGCTATACCTGGGAAGTATTCTGCTATTATCTCATTGAGTATGTTTTCAATGCCATTTCCTTTTTCCTCCCCTTCTGGAATACCCATGATTTGGATATTTGAGTGCTTGAGGTTGTCAGTTGTCTCTCTTAAGTTCTCTTCAGTTTTTTTGATTCTTTTTTCTTTTTTCTGGTCTGCCTGTGATAATTCAAACAACCTGTCTTCGAGGTCAGAAATTCTCTCTTCTCCTTGTTCAAGTCTGCTGGTTAAACTCTCTGTTGTATTTTTTATTTCGTTGAGTGAATCCTTCAGCTCCACAAGCTCAGCTACATTCTTTTACAAGGCATTGATTTCTTTGTACATTTCTTCTTTCCGATCCTGTATGTTTTTTCTCATTTCATTGTGTTATTTCACTGAGTTTTCTTGTATCTCATTTAGTTTCCTGAGAATAGTTACTCTAAATTCCTTGTGTGTCATTTCTAAGACTTCCTGTTCTATAGGATCTAGAACTTGTAAGTTATTAATTTCCTTTGGTGGTGATGTACTTTCTTGATTTTTCATATTTCTGGTTTCTTTCCTTTGATGTTTTGTCATTGTGGCCATGGGCATAACAGTTCACTCGCTTCACCCTGGTGTCTGGCGTGGATCCTGAAGGGTCTGCTGCTTCTGGACACCATTTCATAACTTCTACTCCCAGTATATGGCATAGTAACTGGTACAAGACTTGCCTTCCCACAATAAACTACTTTTTCAAAAAGATGAAATATATGAAACAACTCTTTTCAAACATGGGCTGCAAACTGCACAGGATCCCTGAAAGAGAAGAAATAAGAGAAGTAAACCCTACAAATGCTACAGCTTTTGGAGGAGACTAGAGTGTATGAAGGTGGAACCCAAGTAGATCATAGGATCTCACAGAGCAGAAGCAGCAATAATTGAATTTTGGAAGGCTAGGGCTGCTTGAAATTGCAAGGCAAAGTGTCAGAGAGGACAGAGGTACACAGAGAAAGAGCTCCAGAAATCTGTACAGGTGGCCCCTTGAGTCTTTGGAAGAATATCCAGTTCTGCATATGTGTGGTAAGACACTATGAAACTACACAAAGAATAACTACAAGTGAAAGAACCAACAAGGAGCTGTAAGCTGAACAATTCCCAGAGCTCATACAGGCCTGGGAGTCGTCCAAGTTCTAACCAGTCATGGTGGAGAGCTGTCATTGAACAAGCAGGGCATTCAGAGAAGACTCCAGAAGTATTAAGGCTAAACTATACTGGACTGAAGCTACTGCAGACCTGCCCTAAAAACAAACCTCAAAAGGATCAAGTTGATCTGCAAGTAAGTTAACTGTCTGCCAAAATAAAGTCCCACTATCTTTAAAATCCACTCAACAAAGTAATGTTTACAATGTCCAGTATCCTATCAAAAAATAATAACCCTGATAAAAAAGCAATAAAATGAGATCTGTAGCCAGGGGGAAAATGAGTCAATAGAAACATACATAGAAATGACAAAGATGACAATTTACAAAGACTTTAAAAGTGATACTATACAAATATTCAAAGATTAAAAAGAAAACTTGAACAAAAGAAGTACAGAAATTGAAGATATAAAAAAATTCACATAAAACTTCCAGAGCTAAAAATACATTATTTGAAATGGCAATTTTGTTGAATGAGATTAATAGTAGATTATCCACTGAAAAAGAAAAGATAACCAAAAACGATCTAGGAAAGCAACCCCATTTACAATAGTTACCACAAAAATAAAATACCTAGAAATCAATTTAATCAAGGAGGTGAAAGATCTCTACAAAGAAAATTACCAAACACCAGAAAAGAGGACACCAAAAAATGGAAAGGCATTCCATGTTCACAGTCTAGAAGAATAAATATTATCAAAATGATCATATTATCCTAAGTGATCTACAGATTCAATGCAATCCCTATCGAATTACCAATGACATCCTTCACAGAAATAGAAAAAAATAATCCTAAAAGTCATATGGAACAGCAAAAGACCCCAAATAACCAAAGAAATCCTGAGGAAAAAGCACAAAGCTGGAGACATTACACGACCTGACTTCAAAATATACTACAAAGCTTTATTAATCAAAACAGCATGGTACTGACTTAAAAATAGACTCATAGACCAATGGAACAGAAGAGAGAACCCAGAAATAAATTCATATATCTACAGGCAACTGATTGTTGACAAAGATACTAAGAACATACATTGGGGAAAGACAGCCTCTTCAATAAATGATGTTGGTAAAACAGGATATTCATATGCAGAAAAAAGAAACTAGACACCTATCTCTTGCCATATACCAACATCAACTCAAAATGGATTAAAGATTTAAATGCAAGACATGAAACTATAAAACTACTAGAAGAAAACATAAGGGAAACACTCCAGGACATTAGTATGGGCAAAAATTTTATAAAGAAGACTTCTAAAGCATGGGTAACGAAAGCAAAACTAAACATCAAACTATAAAGCTTCTGCACAGCAAAAGAAACAATCAACAGAATGAAGAAGCACTAGCAGGATGGGATAAAATATTTGCAAACTATGTATCCAACAAGGAATTAATATCCAGAATATACAAGGAACTCAAACAACTTAACAGTCAAAAAACAAGTAACATGATTAAAAATGGGTAAAGCAGCTGAATGGACATTTCTCAAACGAAAACATACAAATGGCCAACAGGTGTATGAAAAAATGCTCAACGTCACTAACCATCAGGGAAATATAAATGAAAACCACAAGAAGATATCATCTCACACCAGTTAGAATGGCTATTATCGAACAGGCAAAAAATAACAAATGTTAGTGAGGATGGGGAGAAAAAGGGACTCTTATATACTGTTGATGGGAATGTCAGTTAGTACAGCCATTATGGAAAACAGTGTGAAAAATTTTTTATGGAAATTTTTTCCCTCAAAAAATTAAAAATTTAACTGCCATACAATTCAGCAATCTCATTGCTTGGGATTTATCCAAAGGAAAGGAAATTAGCATTCTGAAGAGATATCTGCACTCACTTGTTTATTTTTTTTATTGGTTATGAATATTCATGGGGTACAAAACTGACCATCACCACTCGTGCCCAAGATGTGATGGCCAGACCAATACTGACAGCATGCACATTACCACAAATTGCAACTATACCCCATGTCCCCTACCCAATGAAAACCCGACCTTCTTCTTCCTCCCCCTTTCCCCCACCCCACTTTGTATCCCTCGGTATGCTCTCTCCCTCTGCAAGTCCAATGCACCACTGTGGTCTTCATTCCTTCCTTCTTTCTCTCTTAGCTCCCTCTTATGAGTGAGGACATGCAGTACTTTTTCCTCTGTGCATGGTTTATTTCACTCAACATAAGTTTCTCCAAACTCATCCATGTAGTTGCAAATGGCAGGATTTCATTCTTTTTTATGGCAGAGTAGTATTCCATGGTGTATATATACCACATTTTCCTTATCCAGTAGTCTATCAATGGACATTTAGGTTGATTCCATACCTTGGCTATTACACTCCCATGTTTATTTCAGCACTATTCACAATAGCCCTGATATGTAATCAACCTAGGCATCTACTGACAGATGAATGGATAAAGAAAATGTAGTACATATACAAAATGGAATACTACTTAGCCATAAAAAAAGAATAAAATCCTGTGATTTGCAGCAAAAATGGATGAGCCTGGAAGATGTTATATTAAGTGAAATAAGTCAGGCACAGAAAGATAAACACCACATGTTCCCATTCATATATAATAACTAAAAAATAAAAATGAGTTGAACTTCTAGAAGTAGAGAGTAGAATTGTGGTTACTAGATGCTAGGACAGGGAGGGTGGAGTGGTGATAGAAAGAGACTGGTTAATAGACACAAAGTTATAGCTAGATAGGAAAAATAAGTTCTCTTATTAGTAAGTGTACTGTACCAAGTGTACAGTAGTGCTAGGCATCAATAATTAACAATAATATATTGTATGTTCTCAAACGGCTAGAAGAGAGGGGATCAAATGTTCTCATTACAAAGAAATGAAAAAGTTTTGCAATGATGAATATGCTAACTACCCTGATTTGATCAACACACATTGTTTACATGTATTGTAATATAACTCTGTGCCCTCAAAATATGTATATCAATATATGTCAATAAAAAAAGAAGTAAACTCCTTTAAATTAAAAAAATTAAAAATAATTTATTGAAAGTGTTGGGATAGGGCCGGCCCAGTGGCGCACTGGATAGTGCGCCGCTTGGGAAGCGCAGCGGCGCTCCCACCCGAGGGTTCAGATCCCACATGCAGACCGGTTCCCGCTCACTGGCTGAGCGAGGCGCGGGAGCAACACCGAGGGTTGCGATCCCGTTGCTGGTCCCGGTCCGGTAGGGGGCAACACTGAGGGTTGCGATCCGTTGCCGGACACGGAAAAAAAAAAAAAAAAAAAAAAAAAAAGAAAGTGTTGGGATAGTAATAGAGTTATATCCCACACTTGACTGTTTTTATTTTCATCTATCTATTTGGGAGTATTTTTATAAAGCAAAACAAAATAAACAAAACACCAATTCTGTATTGTCCCGACAGGCAAAGGAAGGCACAATACAACATCCAACACTGTACTATTAAAAAATAATTTGAAATATAGCTTTTTCCCTTAGCGTGTGTTTTTTAAAAAAGATCATATCTCAAGGTACTATTAAATGTATAAACATAATGAATTTTTCACTTTCTCTATAAGTGAAAATAATTCTAATTCTCCTGCAGAAAATTTTCATTTGATGGATGTTAAGCACAGCTAAGCATCTATGGTCTGAGCTGCAGGGAACTCTGGACATCATGAATGTGCTTTCTCATCAAATTTTCGTGAATGTTCTGAAGTTTACTTTAGATTGCATTTGGATTCAAATAAAATAAATCATAAAAATGGAAAAAGAAAGAAAAAGTCAGTGAACTTGAAGACATAAAAATAAAAACTACATGAAACAATGGCTGAATTTTTTCAAAATTTGATAAAAAGTATAAACCTACAGATTCAAGAATACCAACACAGCTCACGTACTATAGACACAAAGAAAAACATATTAGGGCATGTTATATTAAAATTTCTAAATACTAAAAATAGAGATAAAAAGTAGCCAGAGGGGGGAAAAAAGACATAATTGATACAGAAAAACAAAGATAACACCAATTTCATACTACAAACGAAGGAAGACAAAAGACATTGAATGACATTCTAAAAAGTACTCAAAGGGGAAAAAAGTAAACATAGACATCTACATTCATCAAAAATATTATTAAAAAATAAATGTAAAATGACATTTTCAAACAAAAGCTGAGAGAATTTATGATCATCAGACCTATGCTACAATGAGTGAGCAAGGAATTTTTTTAATAATAATAAATCAATATTGGTTATTTAATTGTAATTGCTGCAAGTCCAATATCAAAGTGTCAGCTCCTGAAGGCCATGAGGAAAGGACTCACTCCTCGGCCCATAGATGGCTGTCTTCTCCATGCAAGGAATTTCTTAAGGCTGAAGGAAATGATAACAGGTAGAACTGAGAACTACAAAAGGAAAAATGAGCTCCAGAAATGGGAAGTATATGAGCAAATATAAAAGAATTTTTTTATTTTTTAATTTCTTTAAAACACAATTATGGTTTAAAACAAAAATAACAATGTATTATGAGATGTATAATATATCCATAAGCAAAAAGTATGACAACAATAACACAAAGGATGAGAGAGGAGAAGTGGAGGTATATAATTGAAATGTTCTTACATTATATATAAAGTGGTAGTATATTACTTGAAGATGCATATTGCAAACATTACACTGACCTGCAATGTAAAAGTATTAAAATTATCCAATATTGGGAATAAAATAAAATCCTAAATTACTCAATACCGAAGAAGCCAGGAGGAAATGAAAAAAGTATGGAATAAGTATGTATGTATTAGTCCGTTTTGTGTTGCTATAACAGAAATACCTGAGACTGGGTAATTTATAAAGAACAGAGGTTTATTCGGCTTATGATTCTGGGACAGCTGCATCTGGCACAGGCCTCAGGCTGCTTCTACTCATGGTGGAAAGTGGCAGGTAGCCAGCGGATACAAGCAGATCACATGGCAAGAGGAAGAAAGAGAGAGAGGAGGTGCCAGGGTGTTTTAAGCAACCAGCTCTTGCTTCTTCTACAAATGGATATCCAGTTTACCCAGCACCATTTATTGAAGAGGCAGTCTTTTCTGCAATGTATGTTCTTGGTGCCTTTGTCAAAGATCAGTTAACTGTAAATATGTGGATTGATTTCTGAGTTCCCCTTTCTGTTCCATTGGTCCAATGTCTGTTTTTATGCCAGTACCATGCTGTTTTTGTTACTATAGACTTGTAATATAGTTTGAAGTCAGGAAGTGTAATGCCTCTGGCTTTTCTTTTTTTGCTCAAGATTGCTTTGGCGATTCAGGGTCTTTTGTTGCTCCATATGAATTTTAGGATTGCTTTTTCTATTTCTGTGAAGAATGTCATTGGTATTTTGATGGGAATCACATTGAATCTGTAGTTGGTTTTGGGCAGTATGGACATTTTTACTACATTGATTTTTCCAATCCACGAACAATGAATGTCTTTCCATCTCTTAGTGTCTTCTTTAATATCTTTCAGAAGTGATTTGTAGTTCTCATTGTAGAGATCTTTCACCTCTTTGGTTAGATTTATTCTTAGGTATCTTATATTTTTGGTGACTATTGTAAATGGGCTTGCTTTCTTGATCTCTTTTTCTTCTACTTTGTTGTTGGAGTATAAAAATGCTACTGATTTTTGTATGTTAATATTGTATCCTGCAACCTTACTGAATTCATTTATCAGCTGTAAGGGTTTTTTGGTAAAGTCTCTTGGGTTTTCTATTTATAGAATTGCCATATACCAAAATCAACTCAAAATGAATTAGAGACTAATATATAAGGCCTGAAACTTTAAAACTCCTAGAAGAAAACATAGGGGAAATGCTACAGGATTTGGGACTTTATGAATAACACCCCAAAAGCACAGGCAACAAAAGAAAAAATAAACAAATGGGATTATATCAAACTAAAAAGATTCTGCACAGTGGAGGAAACAATCAATAGAATGAAAAGGCATACTACAGAATGGGAGAAAATACTTGCAAAATATGCATCTGACAAGGGATTAATATCCAGAACATACAAGGAGCTCAGACAACTTTACAGCAAAAAGAAAAATAATCCAATTAAAAAATTTGCAAAGGAGCTTCCATTTCTCAAAAGAAGACATATGAATGTCCAACAGGTTTATGAAAAAATGCTCAGCATCACTAATCATCAGGGAAATGCAAATCAAAACCACTTTGAGATATCACCTCACCCTAATCAGACTCGCTATTATAAAAAAGACAGAGAATAACAAATGCTGGCCAGGATGTGGAGAAAGAGGAACCCTCCTCCACTGCTGGTGGGACTGTAAATTAGAATAGCCATTATGAAGAACAGTATGGAGGTTCCTTAAACAGCTACAGAAAAAACTTCCATATGATCTAGCAATCCCACTACTGGAGAGATATATCCAGAGGATTGGAAAACATCAGGTTGAAGGGATACCTGCACTCCCATGTTTATTGCAGCTCTATTTACAATAGCTAAGTGATGTGTACCAATAAATGTCCATCAATGGATGACTGGATAAGTATTTTGTGGTATATATACACAATGGAATACTACTCATAAAAAAAGAATGAAATTCTACCATTTGCAGCAACGTGGATGAGCCTGGAGAAAATTATTCTAAGTGAAACAACCCAGGTGCAGAAAGAGAAATACCACATGTTTTCACTCATAACTGGGAGCTGAATCCATAAATCAACAAAGGAACAATAAGGAGAGACAGAGAAAAAGAAAGAAAGCAACGACAATCACAGTAATATGTTGAACTTTTAGAAAACTAGAGGTGGAAAGGGAGAGGGGAGAGGGAAGGAGAGGGGCTAATGAGGAATTGATCAACAGACACAAAGAATGATTGCATATTGTGATGATGAATAAGCTAACTATACTGATCTAACCACCACACATTGTACACAATTATTGAAAATCAACATTGTACCCCACATGTGTGTATAATAAAATAAATAAATAAATAAATAAGAAAAAAATCATATCAAAATTTTTAAAAATAAAAGAAATAATATTAATTTTATATAAACCATTTCAGAAAACAGAAGAAGAGGGAAGGGCAGCATTACCCTGATACTAAAATTGGACAAAGGATCTCTGCTTGGCGCGGCTATGCACTGAGACGTGCCATTTGCTTACCTCGACACGGGGCACCCCGGGGCCTGTGCGCCAGCCTACAATCCCACTCTCCCCGTGGATCTCAGACGGGGCTGGTAGCATGGGGAGCCCCCAGCCAGTGTCGGG